>NC_084637.1:34337929-34390429 GCF_033978795.1 Nerophis ophidion
ATGCCGTGCATAAGCTGGCAGGAATTGCCCGTCACTCGGTTCCTCAACATTCCCTCGCCTGCGCCGCCACGCCACTTGGAGATTTGGTTTTGTATCATCAAAGTGATCATCGCCTATCAGTCATTCCCCCTTTTTACCCACCTTCCTCTGCTTTCTCGTCCTTGTTGCTGTGCTCTCAGAAGCCAGGCTTCAGATCTTGCAGAAGCTCATTAGAGGAGCTCATTCCTGTTTCATCTTGTCCTTCCTCACACTTTTATCTCTCCCCTTTTGTCCAGCAGCTTAAGAAGTGGCTGGATAACGGGTGAAGTAGCTACCTGCCTCCCACTTCTTTCTGCACACAAACACACACACACACACACACACCCGATATACTCGCATATTACAAAGATTATCCAGGTGTTCAGCAGGACTACCTGTAAGCTAATTTGTTTTGTTATCCGTGTATGCCTGGAGGAAAATGCACCTGCACTGTGTTGTTTCAGAGGTGGGTCGAGTAGCCAGAAATTGTACTCAAGTAAGAGTACTGTTACTTTAGAGATGTATTACTCAAGTAAAAGTAAGGAGTAGTCACCCAAACATTTACTTGAGTAAAAGTAAAAAGTATGTTGTGAAAAAACTACTCAAGTACTGAGTAACTGATGAGTAACCTGTTCCTTTAATGATGACGGCAACAAGTAATGCACAAAAACATAAAAATAACAACGAACAAATTCACAGCCAGGAATATCTCTTAAGCAACTAAAACAATAATATATATTAAATAATATATATTTGGTTTTACACTGTATGGAAAAAAAATTTGCAAGCTCATTATACTATTGGCTAAGTTTTATATTCATAAATGTAAGTTTCTCAATACCCGACCTGTTTTTTGTGCCTTTAAAAAAGATTTAGAACTCTACATTAAAACACTCTACCTCTAACAAGCAAAAAGCTGTGAAAACGATGATGCTGTGTTCCAAATTTAAGTTATTGAGTGAGACTATGGCTTTGCACTTTGTTTACTTTACATATATATATATATATATATAGATATATATTTATTTTGCATTCTATTTTAGTTACTTTGAATTTACAACCCCTGGCGCTGTTTTGTACGTTTTTTATACTGTTTTGTACTTACGTTGATTATTATTTTCAGTATGTGGAATTAAATTATGGAATGGATTAAGCAAAGCAATCAAACAATGTACTAATATGATCCACTTCAAGAAACTCTTCAAACTGGAACTGTTTACAAAGTACAAAAATGATAAACATTCTGATTTTACTCACCCATTCATTCTCAAAATAATCTGACTCATCTCATCGTATGGAATAAAACTTACTTAAGCAATTATTTATTTATTTATTTATTTGTATTGTGATTACTTATTACTTTTGAGTATACATTGTGAATACATTCAATCAATCAATCAATGTTTATTTATATAGCCCCAAATCACAAATGTCTCAAAGGACTGCACAAATCATTACGACTACAACATCCTCGGAAGAACCCACAAAAGGGCAAGGAAAACTCACACCCAGTGGGCAGGGAGAATTCACATCCAGTGGGACGCCAGTGACAATGCTGACTATGAGAAACCTTGGAGAGGACCTCAGATGTGGGCAACCCCCCCCCTCTAGGGGACCGAAAGCAATGGATGTCGAGCGGGTCCAACATGATACTGTGAAAGTTCAATCCATAGTGGCTCCAAGACAGCAGTGAGAGTCCCGTCCACAGGAAACCATCTCAAGCGGATCAGCAGCGTAGAGATGTCCCCAACCGATACAGGCGAGCGGTCCATCCTGGGTCCCGACGAGCGGTCCATCCTGGGTCTCGACTCTGGACAGCCAGTACTTCATCCATGGTCATCGGACCGGACCCCCTCCACAAGGGAGGGGGGGACATAGGAGAAAGAAAAGAAGCGGCAGATCAACTGGTCTAAAAAGGAGGTCTATTTAAAGGCTAGAGTATACAGATGAGTTTTAAGATGAGACTTAAATGCTTCTACTGAGGTAGCATCTCGAACTGTTACCGGGAGGGCATTCCAGAGTACTGGAGCCCGAACGGAAAACGCTCTATAGCCCGCAGACTTTTTTTGAGCTCTAGGAATCACTAATAAGCCATACATTGAGAACAGGAAGTGAACAAAAGTTTTAGCAACTGTTATGTAAAGAAAAGGGGTAGGATTAAATAAGCTCTGCTTCTTCCTCCTCCTTTTCGAACATGTTGAAAAGAGAAACTGGAAATTGTGATGTATTATGTTGTATGCTTGCATGTTCGAAATAAACTCAAACTCAAACTGTTTGTAAATGTTGAAATTTATAAATAAAGGTTTATTAAAAAAAAAATGTGCAGTTTTATCATGTGACCGCCTGGCTCTGTTTGATTGGTGAAACGGAGTCAAAGGTCACCAGTGACTGCATTTGATTGGTGAAACGCAGGCATGTGATAGATCCTACTTTGAAGGTCTGTCTGACAAATCAAAACAAACAAAGCGTGCATTAACAGATCGATAAAAATCAGTAGCGAGTAGCGAGCTGAATGTAGATAGAGTGGAGTAAAAGTAGCGTTTCATCTCTATAAATATACTCAAGTAAAAGTATGTTGCATTAAAACTACTCTTAGAAGTACAGTTTATCCCAAAAGTTACTCAAGTAGATGTAACGGAGTAAATGTAGTGCGTTACTACCCACCTCTGCTGTTGTGCTGCATTTGTGTGATTTTTCTCATTTTTATTTGATCAAAAGTGCATTTTTTTTTTTGGCAGCGCCCTCACAAGGACGGTCCACTTGCTGGGGGACCGTGGGCCTCTGGGCATCCAAGTTGTTCCCTACTGCTCATCTCTTAGTGGACGGTGAGTGTACACACACACACACACACACACACACACACACACACACACACACACACACACACACACACACACACACACACACACACACACACACGCAGATTCTTGTAATCCATCAGCTAAAGACAGATGGCAATGTTGACCAGAGAGCCGTAGTGGAAAGCAAACAGCGGCGTGGAATTATACGATTGTTTACCTCCAGGAGTTGACGTGTTGTTCTGCTTTGTGTGCGCCGCACAGGATGCTGGGCCTCCTCATTACAAACATCGAGGATAACAGTCGCACCAAAAAGGAGAATATCTTTCAAGAGGACGAGTGTATCGTCCACATTGACGGCATATCGCTGCAAGACAAGACCTTTGCTGAGTAAGTAGACTGTGGGGGACAAGCTGCATGTCCAGTACAATTTGGAGAGGACTGAATTTACTGTACCAGATTTTTCGGACTATAAGTCGCAGTCTTTTTTCATAGTTTGGCCGGGGGTGCGACATATACTCAGGAGCAACTTATGTGTGAAATTATTAACACATTACCGTAAAATATCAAATATTATTTATCTCATTCGCGGAAGAGACGAAGAAAATGTCAGCAATTGTCACACACACGTCAACCAATAAGCTGCAGGGTTCAAAGTGTAGGGAAAAATTGCGGCTTTCAGGGCATAATTTACAGTAACTCTCCAATGAAGGGTCAAAAAACATCTCAGCCCTCTCAGAGGGTATTTTAAACTCATTTCTTATCGCTTGAAAACACATTTATTAGACTGCCAAGTGCTATCACAAGACAAAAGTATGGATAGATATTTTTAATAATCCCCTTGGTGAAATTCAGCTCTCTCTTGTAGTTTATACAAAAAGTATCAATCATCAATCAATCAATGTTTACTTATATAGCCCTAAATCACTAGTGTCTCAAAGGGCTGCACAAACCACCACGACATCTTCGGTAGGCCCACATAAGGGCAAGGAAAACTCACACCCAGTGGGACGTCGGTGACAATAATGACTATGAGAACCTTAGAGAGGAGGAAAGCAATGGATGTCGAGCGGGTCTAACATGATACTGTGAAAGTTCAATCCACAATGGATCCAACACAGTCGCAAGAGTCCAGTCCAAAGCGGGTCCAACTCAGCAGAGAGAGTCCCGTTCACAGCGGAGCCACCAGGAAACCATCCCAAGCGGAGGCGGATCAGCAGCGCAGAGATGTCCCCAGCCGATACACAGGCAAGCAGTACATGGCCACCGGATCGGACCGGACCCCCTCCACAAGGGAGAGTGGGACATAGAAGAAAAAGAAAAGAAACAGCAGATCAACTGGTCTAAAAAGGGAGTCTATTTAAAGGCTACAGCATACAAATGAGTTTTAAGGTGAGACTTAAATGCTTCTACTGAGGTGGCATCTCGAACTGTTACCGGGAGGGCATTCCAGAGTACTGGAGCCCGAACGGAAAACGCTCTATAGCCCGCAGACTTTTTTTGGGCTTTGGGAATCACTAATAAGCCGGAGTCCTTTGAACGCAGATTTCTTGCCGGGACATATGGTACAATACAATCGGCAAGATAGGATGGAGCTAGACCGTGTAGTATTTTATACGTAAGTAGTAAAACCTTAAAGTCACATCTTAAGTGCACAGGAAGCCAGTGCAGGTGAGCCAGTACAGGTATATATGTATGTATATATGTATATAAAGGTATATACAGTATAGGTATATATGTATGTATATATGTATATAAAGGTATATACAGTACAGGCGTAATGTGATCAAACTTTCTTGTTCTTGTCAAAAGTCTAGCAGCCGCATTTTGTACCAACTGTAATCTTTTAATGCTAGACATGGGGAGACCCGAAAATAATACGTTACAGTAGTCGAGGCGAGACGTAACAAACGCATGGATAATGATCTCAGCGTCTTTAGTGGACAGAATGGAGCGAATTTTAGCGATATTACGGAGATGAAAGAAGGCCGTTTTAGTAACGCTTTTAATGTGTGCCTCAAAGGAGAGAGTTGGGTCGAAGATAATACCCAGATTCTTTACCGTGTCGCCTTGTTTAATTGTTTGGTTGTCAAATGTTAGAGTTGTATTATTAAATAGAGTTCGGTGTCTAGCAGGACCGATAATCAGCATTTCCGTTTTTTTGGCGTTGAGTTGCAAAAAGTTAGCGGACATCCATTGTTTAATTTCATTAAGACACGCCTCCAGCTGACTACAATCCGGCGTGTTGGTCAGCTTTAGGGGCATGTAGAGTTGGGTGTCATCAGCATAACAGTGAAAGCTAACACCGTATTTGCGTATGATGTCACCTAGCGGCAGCATGTAGATGCTGAAGAGTGCAGGGCCAAGGACCGAACCCTGGGGAACTCCACACGTTACCTTAACGTAGTCCGAGGTCACATTGTTATGGGAGACACACTGCATCCTATCAGTAAGATAAGAGTTAAACCAAGACAGGGCTAAGTCTGACATACCGATTCGTGTTTTGATACGTTCTAATAAAATATTATGATCGACGGTATCGAAAGCAGCGCTAAGATCGAGGAGCAGCAACATAGATGACGCATCAGAATCCATCGTTAGCAATAGATCATTAGTCATTTTTGCGAGGGCTGTCTCCGTCGAGTGATTTGCCCTGAAACCGGATTGAAAGGTTTCACATAGATTGTTAGACGCTAAGTGTTCATTTAACTGCTCCGCAACAATTTTTTCGAGGATTTTTGAAATGAAGGGAAGGTGAGACACCGGTCGGTAGTTTACCATGAGGTCAGGATCGAGGTTAGGTCTTTTAAGGAGAGGATGAATAACCGCTTTTTTGAATGCTAGGGGAACAGTGCCCGAGGAAAGTGATAAGTTTATAATATTTAGCACTGATGGACCTAATAATACAAAGAGCTCCTTGATCAGTTTCCCAGGAAGAGTATCGTAACTTTGGAAGCGGTGATCCCCTTGACAAGCACTAGGTCTATCGTATTACCGTTGCGATGCGTGGGTTCATTTATTATTTGTGTGAGACCACAGCTATCAATTATACTCTGGAGCGCTACGCACGGTGGGTCCGATGGGGTATTCATGTGGATATTAAAGTCCCCCATTATGATTATATTATCGGCGTGTGTCACTAGATCAGCAACGAACTCTGAGAATTCATTGATAAAGTCCGAATAGGGCCCTGGGGGGCGGTAGATAACAGCCAGGTGTAGAGGCAGCGGTGTGACAGACCTCATAGTAAGCACCTCAAACGATTTATATTTATTATTTATGTTAGGACTAAGGTTAAAGTTTTCGTTGTATATTAGTGCGACCCCCCCACCCCTTTTAAGCGGACGGGCAATATGCGCATGTGTAAAGTTAGGAGGACATGCCTCATTTAGCGCAAAAAAGTCGTTTGGTTTAAGCCAGGTTTCGCTGAGACCGATGACGTTAAGATTGTTGTCTCTGATAATATCATTAACTAACAACGTTTTGGGAGACAATGATCTTATGTTTAAAAAACCTACATTATAGGTAGTGGGCTGTTTTAGGGAATTTTTGATCAAATTATCCGTAGTAGCAATATTAATAATGTTGTGTTTATTATGCCCAGTGCATTCAGTATAATTACGACCATATCTAGGAATTGATACGACGGGAATGTTCCGAGGGTCAAGTAAACATGTTGTTTGTTTTATTCCATTTACACGTTGTAACAATTCCTCTAATGTTATTTCCTCAAAACGAGAGAAACTATTTTGGAGGGCAGTATCCGCCGTATATACAATCGTGTCAGTGTTAATAGAACCCCGTTGTAGCTGGGACGCATTGTCTTTAATCTCCTTTCTAATGACTTCAATTTTCTTACTAAAGAATTGCATAAAGTCATCAGCTGAGTGGGTGGAGCTACTGGAAGGAGTCCCTTGTTGGGTAAGCGATGCTACCGTACTAAACAAAAATTTAGGATCGTTTTTATTACGGTGGATGAGATTTGAGTAATAATTAGCTTTAGCTAAGGTAAGCATGCGTTTATAAGTTATTAAACCATCACTAAATGCTTGATGGTGCACCTCAAGTTTAGTCGTGCGCCATTTGCGTTCCAGCTTTCTGCATAATAATTTCTGAGCTCTAGTTTCTTCTGTAAACCACGGGGTGCGCTTTTTTGGAGCCTTTTTTAACTTTAGCGGTGCTATGTTATCAATGGTTTCGCGCAGGGCGTCGTTAAAGTTGTTAGTGAGGTTATCAATAGAGCCCACATACTTTGGGAATGGTGCCATTACCGAGGGCAGTAGGTCAGTAAGAGTTGTCGTTGTGGCCGTATTAATGTTGCGGCTGCTATAGCAGTTATTATTATTATTAGTTTGACGAACATGCGTCTGAACCTCGAATTTTATAAGGTAATGATCTTGCAACACATGACACAACAAAAAATTGAGAAAACAAGCAATAAAAAACCAGCTAAAATAAAAAATAACAAGACAAAGGTCACGTCTGAATTCTAAAACCTCATTTTTTTTGCATTTAAATACATGTTTCATGCTGAGAATTTCTTTGCTTACAAATTTTTGACCAAAATCTGTGTTGAAAAATTCAGTTGTCAAAGTAAAATGTAAACAAATTCTGTGCAGAAAATTTTTTTTGTCATATATGGTCATAATATTTGTGTCACGTGACTTTATTTGCTGCTTCTGAGACAGGCTTGCTTGTTTCAGTCTTAATTTACTGCAAGTGGGTTTGAAGCTGACTTTTGAAGCCACAAATTTTTCTGCACTAAATTTTTGGACACTGTATTTTTTCACAAGGAATTTTAAAACACAGATTTTGCTCATGCATTTCTATTCAAAGAAGATGTCCGCATAATTAAACGTAAAACATTCACTTCTCATCATTTAAAAAATATCAGTTACATAAATTCGATGTCAAAACAAAAGGCTTTGTAATTAAGACACAAATGAACTTCCATATAAAGACAAACAATATAAACCATGAAACTACTCAAACAGTTATTGAATAATAAATGAATGAATATAATCATATGGATTTTCAAAATTTACAAAGTTTCTTTTTAGGAACGTAAAATGATGCAGGGAAGTAAGAGTTTGAACAGTTTGCATGATTGTTGATTATAAATGTTACTTCATGGACGTTGTTTATAATAAGTGCAGCTTTTATACAGTAGTTATGTAGCTGAAATATGTCATCTTACTGCTTTGGTTTTACCCACCTGTTTGTTTACAGCAGCGCTCTTTAAACACAAGCAGAATAAAGGCCATCACACTTTATTCATACATTATATTTTGAGACAAGGCGATATTGATATTGATATTGGGCCAATATTAGCAAAAAACTAGCATCTAAAAGAGGGGTGTCAAACCTGTTCACGGGCCGGATCAGGCCCTTTTTGAATGTAAGAAACTGCTCTCCTCAATGTGTCCACTAGATGTCGCAATCGCAATTCTTTGTATCTTTGTAGATAATGCTAAAAAAGTTCAAGTTAAAGTAGCAATGATTGTTACACACACACACTAGGTGAAGTGAAATATGTCCTCTGCATTTGACCCATCACCCTTGATCCCCCCCTGGGAGGTGAGGGGAGCAGTGGGCAGCAGCGGTGCCGCGCCCGGGAATCATTTTTGGTGATTTGACCCCCAATTCCAACCCTTGATGTTGAGTGCCAAGCAGGGAGGTAATGACTCCCATTTTTATAGTCTTTGGTATGACTCGGCCGGGGTTTGAACTCACAACCTACCCATCTCAGGGCGGACACTCTAAATATGTAAAAAAAAAAAATGAACAACATGTTAGAGCACCAGACAAGGAAAATGAGCAAACTACATCAATAACATCTTGTAATATGATTTTGATATTATTTTTGTACTATGATTAGATTGAAAATGAACACCAATGAGTTGACTGATGAACACGATCACATCATTTATTCAGAAAGTATAAATAACGACAAATAAAGATAGAATAATTCCATCCACAACATGTAACTGTAAAAAAACATTATTATTTGTACATTTTCAGAATGCACTTGTTCTATTTTTAAACAAAGAAAACAATCTGAAGTTGTCTTTATTTTTGAGTTATCCTGTCGTGATTTTACCAGTCCGGCCCACTTGGGCGTAGATTTTGCTCCATGTGGCCCCCGATCTACTATGAGTTTGACACCCCTGATCTAAAATCTCCAATATAAGCTCGGATACAAGCCTGTGCTTACTTGTGTAAAGCTGGACAGCCAGCTAACATCTGAAGGGTATCCGCGGATCCTCAAAAAGTCTTAAAAAGTCTTAAATTCATGTATCCAAAATTAAGGCCTTAAAAAGTATTAAATTTATTAGAAATTTCTAAAATGGTCATAAATTCAGTACTCAATGGTCTTAAACTGTCGGGCCAGTTTTTTTTTTTTTTTTTTCGGGGCACGTCTTTGAGTAAGTTACGGCACATCTTTGAATAAAAGTGAGTGATTTCAGCTCACTCATTTTTTCTTTGTATCTCTTGAAGAGATACAAAGAAAAAATGAGTGAGCTGAAATAAATAAAGGCAGAACTCGTGAATGAGAACAACCAACTGAGGCTCATTTGAGTGTGTGTTCAGTGTTTTGTTGTTAGTTATAACACTGTTTTGCACTATTATTGCACTATTATTGACCAAATGTAATTTATTTTTACCCTCACCTCGGTTATTATGTTTTTACTGGCGTTTGTTTTGGATGTCAAAGTTTTTGGATCTCTCAAGATTTTTGATAAACTGTTTGGCAGAGTGGTGCTTATTGGTTTGTTTATTAATAAACATACAAAAAGTAAACTTGACTGATTGTCATTGAGGTTGTAGTACAGTGGGATCCCCAACCATCGCTTATATTTATAGATTTTTTTTTTTTCGGTCTTAAATTTCATTCAAGGTGGCATTAAAAAGGTCTTAAAAAGTCTTAAATTTGACTTGCTGAAATCTGCAGATACTCAGATCTAAATGTCCTCCAATAAACACACAAGCTTGCTCTTTTCTTCTACTTTAGTCAAGCCATTCACAAAAAGTAAACGTGGTAGGTTATAGGCTACTCGGAGGCAGCTGCTACACAACAGCTAAGCACAAAACAGCACACAAGCTAGACATGCCAAATAAGTCACAACAGTGCAGTCTAAAACATCACATTTGTACTTTTAAAGAAGTATCAACTAATTATAGTTACATATTACTTGCAGATACAAAGTCTTCCAGGCAGAAGAGTATCAGTAACAAACGTGTCCGCATCACTCAACTTACTGCATCATGAGCATGAATTAATGAAATGTTTTGACCACTAGGTGTCACCAAAAACAATCACCACTCCATTTCAACTTAAAGATAGCATACTTTCCCTTTAAACAGTTAATAAAAAAATAGGTCAGTATTTTCCATACCTACCATTTTTCTCGGTTTGAGTCATTTCACACACACACAAAAAAAAGTATGTACGAGTCATGCCGATATTGTTTTGGATTTATATCAGAATCAGCTTTGATATTGTTATCATATCAAAAGGGAAAATGTGTATCGGGACACTCCTGGTGGGCTTGTGGAGCTGCCCTGCGGTTCGAGATCTACGCCCCATCCATCCATCCATCCATTTTCTACCACTTGTCCCTTTCGGGGACGCGGGGAGTTCTGGAGCCTGTCTCAGCTGCATTCAACTGGACAAGTCGCCACCTCATTGCATCTGCGCCCCCTGAAATATTATAATCTCATGTCAGATGTGTATGACCTCAGTTCCACATACAGTAGTCTGTATCATTTATATCGATGACAACATTCAGCTAAAAGGTCCCCCCCCCCCCCCCCCCCCCCCCTCTGCCTCTTTGAAAAGAAGTCTTGGGCTCAGTGTCACAGACTTCATTTGGAATTGAAAGCAGAACAGCTCAGCCACCATTGCAGCAGCCTAATACTTCACCTGTCACTCACTTTGCCCCAAATAATCCTCCTCATTCTCCCTTGGCCCTCTCTGGTATGTAGGGTGTCCTTTCTTCTGCATTTCTGCCAAAGCTCTGTTTTATTGCAATCCGCCAATGTTGTGCTGAGGGGCGGCCAAACAGGACTTCTTACGGAGGACACAATGTCCTCCTGGAAACTGAAGGGTCACCGTGTGCTGGATCCAATTGGAAGTAGAGCTCAATCAAGATGGAATTGCATTTTTTTTGGGAGGGGGAATTTTCACAAGACAAGACATGTCGTGACCTGCATATTAACCAATATTACTGTATTTCCTTGAATATTGCCGGGGCGCTAATTTAATTAATTTAAAACCTCTTCTCACTCCGGCACTTACCAAAGGCATGCAATAAATTTAGGCATGCACTTATAAATTTGAGTGTGATGTAAGGATACCATCATGAAAAGCACATTTAATAAAAAAAACGTTATTATGATCTTACCTTTACTTATAAATGAAGTCCATGCGCAGCTCCTTCTGATCAAAAGCATCGATAACTTTATAGAAGTCTTCCTTATCTTTCTTCAGTTTTAAAAGTCTCTCCGTCTCGATGGAGATCTTCCTTTATTGCCTCCTGCTTCCATTGAAAGTCTAGTTTAGAAAGCTGTTTTATTTTGGATATATATTTTAGATTGGGGCGGCATAGCTCGGTTGGTAGAGTGGCCGTGCCAGCAACTTGAGGGTTGCAGGTTCGATTCCCGCTTCCGCCATCCTAGTCACTGCCGTTGTGTCCTTGGGCAAGACACTTTACCCACGTGCTCCCAGTGCCACCCACACTGGTTTAAATGTAACTTAGATATTGGGTTTCGCTATGTAAAGCGCTTTGAGTCACTAGAGAAAAGCGCTATATAAATATAATTCACTTCACTTCATATGTAATCCTCCATGTTAAAAGTGAAAGCGAGAGGAAAAAATAAACGATCGCTGCTCACTCTTGCTGCTTGTCGAGTTTGATTCTAGACATGCGCTAATAAAAATAATATTTTGCGAGATGAGTTTGACCCGGCAGTAATTCTAGGCAGGTGCATACTATATACCCGGCGGCAATTCAAGGAAATACGGTATTAATTTTCTATATCGCACAGAGACAAACCTGTGACGTATCGAGTAGATCGATATATCGCCCAGCACTAATTGCTCTTTACCTGAGTGATGAACTTAAATCTGTTCTCTTTTTGAAGTTCACAGGAATTGTTCCGCCAGGCCCTGTCCTCCCCATCCATGCACCTGGAGGTCCTTCCTGTCGCAAACAAGCCTCGCTACGAGAAGGGTCTGATCGGCCAACTGTTCAACGGCGAAGGCAAAGATCTAAAAGCAAAAAGTCCGGTGGTAACCCGGGCAAACATTGACCTCCAGCCCGTCGCCAAGCAAGAGTCCAAACCCAACCCAGCGTCTCGATGGCAAAAGGCAGCAGTCAAGACGCGAGAACTGCCCGCCATGAACCCAGTCGCCAGCAACCCACAGTCGGCAGCTGCCCAGGCTAGAAATGCCCCGCTGGAGAGGGTCTCTCCCACGTCCTTGCTCAAGATGGCGAGCGCTTCCTCGCCGACTAGAACCCGCAGGCAGAGCCCGCCCGCTAGCAAGAGCAGCAACGTGCCTGAGCTTACAAACAAGAAAGGCAGCAAGAGGATCAAAGTTGACCTAAAGAAAGGTATATATTTTTTTCTATCATTTTTACAGTCTGGCCTGCAAGCTTTCTCTCCTTTTCAAGGTTTACCCTAAATTCTAACGTGGACCCCGACTTAAACAAGTTGAAAAACTTATTGGCGTGTTAGCATTTAGTGGTCAATTGTAGGGAATATGTACTGTACTGTGCAATCTACTTATACAAGTTTCAAGCAATCAAATCAATTCTGGACCACTACACTTTGAACCCTGCGGCTTACAAGACATTCCGGCTAATTTACGACTTTTTTTTGCCGACGGCCGTAATAAAAATGGTGTAAAAAAACACGCAAATACACTGAAAATATGTTTTACTATATGTGCTATTGCGCCATCTTTTGGGTGAGTTTGCTCACTGCAGGTGCTGCAGTGTCCTTCCATTTAGTGCTTCTTTTAATGGGAAGTAGAGCAGTCTTCTAGCCGTCCATAGCGTCCATACTCGTATGGATTCTTCATTCTTAACTCTCAGCAACGTTATTTTACTTTGACAATATAACTAAAACGGTTCATACTAACTAAGACGGTCCCATGTGTCATGTCTGTAGGCGTGTTGTCATGCATATTTGTATGTGCTAGTGCAGGGGGCGGGAACCTTTTTGGCAGAGAGAGCCATACAAGCCAAATATTTTAAAAAGTATTTCCATGAGAGCCATATCATATTTTTTTAAATACTGAATACAACTAAATGTGTGCATTTTTAAGTAAGACCAACATTTTTAGAGTATAATAAGTTTCATTATTTTTAATAACATTGTTATTCTGAAGCAAGAGCAGCAACGTGCCTGAGCTTACAAACAAGAAAGGCAGCAAGAGGATCAAAGTTGACCTAAAGAAAGGTATATATTTTTTTCTATCATTTTTACAGTCTGGCCTGCAAGCTTTCTCTCCTTTTTAAGGTTTACCCTAAATTGTAACGTGGACCCCGACTTAAACAAGTTGAAAAACTTATTGGGGTGTTAGCATTAAGTGGTCAATTGTACGGAATATGTACTGTACTGTGCAATCTTCTTATACAAGTTTCAATCAATCAAATCAATTCTGGACCACTACACTTTGAACCCTGCGGCTTAAAAGACATTTCGGCTAATTTACGACTTTTTCTTTGCCGAGGGACGTAATAAAAATGGTGTAAAAAACACGCAAATACACTGAAAATGTGTTTTACTATATGTGCTATTGCGCCATCTTTTGGGTGAGTTTGCTCACTGCAGGTGCTGCAGTGTCCTTCCGTTTAGTGCTTCTTTTAATGGGAAGTAGAGCAGTCTTCTAGCCGTCCATAGCGTCCATACTCGTACGGATTTTTCATTCTTAACTCTCAGCAACATTATTTTACTTTGACAATATAACTAAAACGGTTCATACTAACTAAGATGGTCCCATGTGTCATGTCTGTAGGCGTGTTGTCATGCATATTTGTATGTGCTAGTGCAGGGGGCGGGAACCTTTTTGGCAGAGAGAGCCATACAAGCCAAATATTTTAAAAAGTATTTCCGTGAGAGCCATACAATATATTTTTTTCAACACTGAATACAACTAAATGCGTGCATTTTTAAGTAAGACCAACATTTTTAGAGTATAATAAGTTTCATTATTTTTAATAACATTGTTATTCCGAAGCTAACCAACCAAAAATAAAATACTTCTTACCGTTAATGCGACTTCTTGAACAGGTGCGGTAGAAACCGGATGGATGGATTAAAATGCATGAGAATGTTTTATATTTTGAACGTTATTTTTGACACCAGCGGAATTATTCATTACTTATCGTGTTAAGCAATGTCAGCTAAGATTAATCTGAGAGCCAGATGCAGTCATCAAAAGAGCCACATCTGGCTCTAGAGCCATAGGTTCCCTACCCCTGTGCTATTGTAACGTAATGACACCAGCGTCATTAGCTAATATGCTAACATGTTTATTATTTTGAACTTACAAATTCGCCAAGACGTCACCGTGCAGTTATTTAGTCTGTGTAGCTGATTGTAGAGCATAACGATGACTTCTGTTTTGTTTGATCAGCCGTTTTACTGCCATGTTAGAGGCACCGTTTGGAAACAACGAAAGTATCGAAACATTTACAGAATCTTTGTGTTAATAATTCATTTCGCAACGTATATATCTGCGGATTAGTGTGCAAAAAAATATATATTTCTTCTAAATTTTGCGGGTGTGGCTTGTATGTGGGTGTGCTCTATAGTCTGGGAAATGTGGTAGTTGTAAACCTCTTGTGCTTGACTGCTTCTAAGGACTACAGACATAGGAAGCAGCCATTAGTATTGTGGGCAGTAGTGTTCCCATGCCTGAAGGACTCAAGTGTAGAATCAGGCTTCTACCTCAGACCTGCTCAGTGGCTTAGTAGAGTGTCCGCCCTGAGATGGGTAGGTTGAGAGTTCAAACCCCGGCCGAGTCATACCAAGGACTATAAAAATGGGAGCCATTACCTCCCTGCTTGGCATTCAACATCAAAGGTTGGAATTGGGGCATACTTGCCAACCCTCCGGGATTTTACGGGACTCCTGAAATTCAGCGCCTCTCCCGAAAATCTCGGAAATTCAAGCGGAGCTGGAGGCCACGCCCCCTCCAGCTCCATGCGGACTTGAGTGACGTGTCAACAGCCTGTTTTCACCTCCGCTTTCCCACAATATAAACAGCGTGTCTGCCCAATGACGTTATAACTCTAGAATGATCGAGGGCGAGAACTTGGTTTCTTATGTGGGTTTATTGTTAGGCAGTTTCATTAACGTCCTCCCAGTGCGGTAACAACACACAACAACAGCAGTCACGTTTTCGTCTACCGTAAAGCCGTTTGTCTGCCGTAAACAGCAATGTTGTGACACTCTTAAACAGGACAATACTGCCATCTACTGTACATGCATATGGTTAGAAAAACAGTGACAGACAATAGAACAAGGATGGAAAATTTCACCCCCTTAACACAACAATGAGTAGACATGAGTGTTATGTGTGTGTATATGTGTAAATAAATGAACACTTTTTATTTTGTTATTATTATTACTATTTATTTTATATATATATAATATGAAATACTTGACTTGGTGAATTCTTGCTGTAAATATACTCCTCCCCTCTTAACCACGCCCCCAACCACGCCCTTTCCCACCTCCCACCACCCCACCTCCCAAAATCGGAAGTCTCAAGGTTGGCAAGTAAGAATTGGGGGTTAAATCAGCAAAAATGATTCCCGAGCGCAGCCACAGCTGCTGCTCACTGCTCCCCTCACCTCCCAGGGGGTGAACAAAGGATTGGGTGAAATGCAGAGGACATATTTCACTCCACCTAGTGTGTGTGTGACTATCATTGCTACTTTTACTTTGAACTTTAACCTATAAATGCTTTTCGCCGCTGTTTTTTCAGCCACTCGATCCATCATTTGTTTAATTTCCACTCCCTGCCTTTCACCCCATGCAAGATCAGAGCAGAGGATATTATGGGAACCTAATGTTCTCTCCTTGGGCAACAGGCTTTTTTTCTTCTTCTCCCGGTGATTGACAGGCGGCAGGTTTTAGGTGCGTTAATGTAGGGCAGGCAGGGGCTTAGTGTGCAGACCAGATAGCATCGTGCAGCGCCTTATTATGTATGACACACACACACACACACACACACACACACACACACACACACACACACACACACACTAAGTGTGGCACATATCACCCAGGACTCTGGCAGGGCTGTAAAAAATAAAAAAAAAATAGGGTGCAGTGGTCTGTGAGGGGGTGAATGTCTCATGGCGGTGTGGCCTCACTAGTAAATGTGTACGCAAGCTTAGACTCTGGCTCTCGCTCATGAGCAAAATCTTTGTGGAAATCACTTTGTACCCCCGGGGAGGGACGGTGAGGAGTGGCGTCATATCTCCCACATTCTGCTCTCTAACCTCCCATCTTCTGCTCACACTTTCACACATCAGGCAGCGCTCGGTTTGCCCACACGTGAAATTAAAGCCCGGCTTTGGCTAATCCAGCCAGGAGAGAAGCTCTCTCTCTCTCTCTCTCCCTTGGACTCATGTGGAGCCCAGGCTCCAACACCAGTTGATTTACATCAGGGGTGTCCAAAGTGCGGCCCGGGGGCCATTTGGGGCCCGCAGCTAATCCTTTACCGGCCCGCCACACATTCTGCAAAAATTGATAGTATTGCAAGAATCTAAAAAAACATTTAAAAAAAGTGGAATGAGGTGAAATTTAATGAGGAAAAAGTGGCAATGTTGACACAAAGCTGCCATGCAGGAAGTTTTTTTTTCCTTTTGTCTTTATTTTCTTTTTTTTCCATTGCTCCAAAAAAAAGGACCAAAAAAATCCATGTTATAATGAATTATTACTTAAATATTATCACTTTAAAATGTTTTATGTGGAAAAAAATATGCATATGTTGTCCATCCATCCATTTTCTACCGCTTATTCCCTTTTTGGGGTCGCGCGGGGGTCGCTGGCGCCTATTTCAGCTACAATCGGGCGGAAGGCGGGATACGCCCTGGACAAGTCGCCACCTCATCGCAGGGCATGCATATGTTGTGTGGTTGCCATATAAAAACATCAACGTTTTGACAAAAGAGCATAAAACAAAATAATAGTTCAAACTTAATATCGACAGATATATCGGAAGATGATCTCGAAATTTAAGTGTTAAAAGTTAAAAAAAAAAAAAACTAATAATGCATCACTTTATGAGTGGGGAAACCTTTCGGATCTCAAATATATTTAGTAGGATTTTATTTAACTTTTCACTGTGATTACTCAAAAATGTTAAATAATTAAAATCAATGGTGTCCTGCATTATTGATCTTTGAGGGCTTTAATTGTTAAATAAAGGAACTCTCCTGAAGGAATCAATAAAGTACTATCTATCCATCCATCCATCCATCCATCTATCCATCTATCTAAATACTGCATATTTCAGTTTTACTACAAAAAACAAAGTTGTCTTTGACAGAAAAGGCATAAAACCTTATTTTTTTACTTTATATCAACCAAGTTTATATAGAGATTTACTGTAAGCATTAAATAAAAAACAATAATAATAATTTGACTTATTTTTAACATTTTAGTGACTGAGACCCTCTATGCTCCCCAGGAGCCCTAAGGATTAAAAAAAAAATTCCATATATTTTGTTATAGTTTGAAAATTAAACATTTTTCCATGTGCGGCCCTCTGTGGAAAAAGTTTGGACACCCCTGCTTTACACCAAAATAGTGCATTAAAGCCTTTGTTCAGAGGGAAACACTTAATGGCAACGTTCCCTGCAAATCTACACCGTGCACGAGTGTTGACCCGATACCAATATTTTGGTACCGGTACCAAAATTATTTCGATACCTTTCGGTACTTTTCTAAATTAAGGGGAGCACAACAAATGGCATTATTGGCTTTATTTTAACAACAAATATTAGGGTACATTAAACATATGTTTATTATTGCAAGTTTGTCCTTAAATAAAATAGTGGACATACTAGACAACTTGTCTTTTAGTAGTAAGTAAACCAACAAAGGCTCCTAATTAGTCTGCAGTAACATATTGTGTCATTTATACACCTATTACCGTATTTTTCTGAGTATAAGTCGCTCCGGAGTATAAGTCGCACCTGCCGAAAATGCATAATAAAGAAAGAAAAAAACATATTTACGGTGCACTGGAGTATACGTCGCATTTTTTGGGGAAATGTATTTGATAAAACCCAACAGCAAGAATAGACATTTGAAAGGCAATTTAAAATAAAGAATAGTGAAGAACAGGCTGAATAAGTGTAGGTTATATGAGGCATAAATAAGCAACTGCTATGTTAACCTAACATATTATGGTAAGAGTCATTCAAATAACTATAACATATAGAACATGCTATACCTTTACCAAACTATCTCTCACTCCTAATCCATAAATCCCATGAAATCTTCTTCCTGGATGTCTCTTCTAAACAACTCTGCCAACTCCAAAGGTATGCGCCGCTTCCTCTTGTCCTTTTCTGCTGCATATTTCACTACATCCAGCTTGTAATCTGCACTACATGATTTCCTTTTCAACGCCATTTTTATTCAGTTTTTATAAGTTACCGCCAACCATGGAATGATCCATTTTAATAGCTACGGCAGTAGCATATAGCATATAGCAGTTAGCATCCCATGACCCACAATGCACTTCTGCCATGACCCTCCCCCGCCGAATTCTTATTGGTTGACGTGTGTGTGACGATTGCTGACATTTTAATTTTTGATATTTTACGGTAATGTGTTAATAATTTCACACATAAGTTGCTCCAGAGTAAATGTCGCACCCCCGGCCAAACTATGAAAAAAACAGATTTATAGTCTGAAAAATACGTTTTTTTGTCAAAATTATTAAGGACAGGCGGTAGAAAATTTATTATTAATCTACTTGTTCATTTACTGTTAATATCTGCTTCCTTTCTCTTTTAACATGTTCTATCTACACTTCTTTTAAAATGTAATAATCACTTATTCTTCTCTTCTTCGATACTTGACATTAGTTTTGGATGATACCACACATTTGGGTATCGAGTCGTTACAGGATCATACATTGGTCAGATTCAAAGTCCTCATTTGTCCAGGGACATATTTCCTGACTTCATAATCATAATATAAATAACAAAAGATGTTGTGATGCCAAAAAATATTGATGTAATCATAGTAGTATTGACTAGATACGCTACCGTACTTGGTATCATTACAGTGGATGTCAGGTGTAGATCCACCAATGGCATTGTGACGCCGGTGAGCTACGGTGTGTAGTGAAGCATGTTTTGCTTTTCCTCGTCCTGCAGTGATAATGATACTTGTAAGAAGCTTACTTTATTTGTCGCCATGGAGGCGAGGATTAGTGATTTAGAAGTAGCTAAAACACTGCAGACTGGGACTGCACTTTAACTGCTAGCTAGTTAGCCATGTCTTAAAGCAGCTCTTCCTGAGGCTGTTTCAGTGTTATAACTTCACCTTTATCTTTACTTTTTAAGCCAAAATGCGTCCGTTCTCCCTTTTCTGTCTACACACTGTGTCTGCTTGTAAGTACTCTGTGATTTTGTGCTGCCGAACATGCTCCTCTGCTCGTAAACCAGCAATGACACGGCGTGACGGACCAATACTTTTCAGAGGCGGTATAGTACCGAATATGATTCCTTTGTATCGCGTTACTATACTAATACCAGTATACCGTATAACCTACTGTGCACAAAATGAAATGTAACTCTAAACAAAACAAACACATTATCTGTTCTTTGTGTGCAATGTAACTCTGAGTGACAACAAGTGATCCCTGACAGATTAAACAATGTTGGTCAACACTTCATTTTTCGTAACGTCTGTCAAGATGCTTTCAAGAGGGCAACATTCATGAGCAAAAAGGTTTATATTCGGCCGTAGCCAACGTTCCCTCTAAGGTGCACGCCTGCGCATTTCTATGCTGCGCACAAAGTCAAATCCCATCTGAATTATAAACAAAACAAACAGATGACAATTAGTTCTGTATGCTTTTGCGATGCAACAGTGAGTAGCAGGTGACAGCGAGCGGCCACAACAGGGAAAACAATATTCGTCAACACTGTTTAATTAAGTCTGGAGAGACGCTTTAAAGAGGGCAGGAATTCCATCCATTACACAAAAGTGTCTGTCGGCCGTAACCACAACATAAACATAGTAAAAAAGAAACTTCTATCTCACAAAAGTGGTCATTGTCTGCCGTACAAACCAGGCTTAAACCATCTCTTTGTCATCTGTCATGTCGACAGCAGCCTTTCTCTCTCTTACTTGCTCGTACGCACGCACGCAGTCAAGGCGCTTGGCCAGTGTTGCATTTAAGGACGCACAACAAGTCGGATAACTCCAACACCACACAAAGTGTCAATTCTAGATGACTCTCCATACATATATGCTTATTCTACTGTCATTTATTAAGAATGTTAATTTCTTTTATGAATATCAATCATGGAACGCTGTCACTAGACTAGAGAAATGCTAACAAAAACATTTATTAAGCGGAACTAAATGTGATCTCTGAAAGGGCTACAAATTATTCCCAAAGCTCTCCCGTCCAAAGGCAAAGCCCAGTAACTCAATTTTGGTCAAAACTGAGCTGATAATAATTTTGGAGTTCTTAGGTGATATGATTTATATTAGTGTATGCGATATTGTCATTTGTTCCGTAAGTAAGCTGTTACGCGCATGGCAGGACCTAGCAACTACCGCGTAGATTAGAGATGCGCGGTTTGCGGTCTCATCCGCGGATAAACCGCGGGTCGGGCGGTTGACATGACGAAAAAATAGATTTTTATTAGATTCAGGCGGGTGGCATTTGAGCCATCCGGAGATATTTGATATACATGGTTCTGTGATCGGTATCCTTTGCCATTTAAAGAGCCATTTAAGACCTGTGACATTAAGCGAAAAAGACAATAAGAGACGCTATTATTCTCTTGAATAACTACCGGCAGTCACCCAGATAATAAGTAATAGGAAGTGCTATGAAGCCATTGGCTTTGTCGCCTTCTACAACATGTACGATCTGCTTGTCAGTCCAGCATCATGTTGTGTGTGTGGCTTCCGCGGCAACACGCACACGACTGCAAGACATACTGGGTGACACAGAGTACACTAATGGTTGTGATATAAACAATTTTAACACTCTTAGTAATATGCGCCACGCTGTGAAGCCACACCAATTAAGAAGGACAAACACATTTCGGGAGAACATCCTCACAGTAACACAACACAACAAATACCCATAATCCTTTGTATTCATGACACTGCCTGACTATTTTATACACCCCACTAGCAGCAAACCCCGCCACCGGATTGTAATAAAATATCTGGATAAAGGGCACACGTTCATGAGAGCAGATTCAATCCATGGCTCAATCGGCAAGAAAATGAAAGCTCCAGAAAACATCTATACTATACATTTGATGACTTTGTAGATCTTTGTAAGACAGCATCAAGATAGATTGGTTTTCCTTTGTTTTCTCCAAATCAGCTAGAAGCCAGTTACTAGGTTTTGCCTTTGGACGGGAGAGCTGGACCCCCAGCTAGACCTAAAATACTATACCACACAGCACATGAAAAACAAGATTGTGTTTATATTTAAGTGGGCCACATCACTTATATTAGGAACAAAATGTCATGGAAATTGACTGCTGTCATTTGACTATTAAAATAAAACATTTAACTTGTAAGTCATCTTTGGGCCAGGTGTGCTGCTGGTGTGGCCAAGGTGTGCACGTCTGATGTTGCTCACATGTGCTCCGAGGAATGCTCAGGGAGGTTTTTGCGTCTGCTCACACTCATGAACAATTAGAGGGAACATTGGCTCTAACCACTCCGAAATATTGGTAAGAAACTGCTCGTTTTCTGCTGTAGAAACCAGGCCAAAACCGAGTCTTTGTCAGCCTTTCATACAAACTGCAGCCGCTTGCTGTCTCACCTGCACAACACACACACTGTGACACATTTATGGCCACGCACAAAGTGGGACAAGTCACCGCCACACAAGGTGTAAATGCCAGGTCACTAGACTGGGACTTACTTCTCCATCACATGTCTGTTTATGTTGCAGCCATCACATTCCAAAGTTTCTCAGTTGGAACATCAAGTATCTTGTCTTTGCAGTCTATTGATTTGTTTTTATTTAGCATTTATACAACGTGTTTTGGGTTTTGTAATGACGTGCATTCCAGCATAAAAGTAAACGATATAAATTAATAACGAGGTATGGATGGCAGTTAATTGCAAAAACACTTGAGTGTCTTAGTCTTATAAAAATGATATAATTAATAATGTTATTCTTTCTTTATTAGTAGTAATACTATTTGTTTGTAGTCGTCATTTTGTATTATTATAAATATTATTGTGTGTGGGGCGGCACAGCTCGGTTGGTAGAGTGGCCGTGCCAGCAACTTGAGGGTTGCAGGTTCGATTCCCGCTTCCGCCATCCTAGTCACTGCCATTGTGTCCTTGGGCAAGACACTTTACCCACCTGCTCCCAGTGCCACCCACACTGGTTTAAATGTAACTTAGATATTGGGTTTCACTATGTAAAGCGCTTTGAGTCACTAGAGAAACGCGCTATATAAATATAATTCACTTCACTATTACATTACCAGTCATTTTTTGCGTTTCTTTCAATGTGCATCATAACAAAAAGGGTAATATAGATGTTGAGTAGAAATAACTGCATTGGGTTTGATAATAACGAATCATATACTGGAATATGGGATCCATTATTTGCATTTGTTTGAACTATTAAGTGAACCAAAAATATGACATATCTTTATCTTTGTGAACATTTTGGAGACAGTGTGTTGTCAAGCTTATGAGCCACTGTGACACTATTGCTCATTTTTATTGTATTTGTTTATTCTTTATAAATGTCTAATGATAATGTCAGTGAGGGATTTTTAATCACTGCTATGCTGAAATGATAACTAATATTGATACTGTTGTTGATAATATTCATTTTTGTTTGACTACTTTTGGTTTGTTCTGTGTGGTGTTTGTGTCTCCTCTCAATTGCTCTGTTTATTGCAGTTCTGAGTGTTGCTGGCTCAGGTTTGGTTTTGGAATTGGATTGCATTGTGTAGTGGTTTGTTGGATTGAATACATTTTGAACAAAAAAAAAGATTACCAGGCATTTTTGACAGTAATAAATAACACAGAATTATCTAAGAAATGTGATTTAATAATTTTTGTGAAAATAATCAATACTTCACAGTTTTCCAATTGTCAAACTGTGATTATTACTCAAGTTAATCCTTACAGTAATCTTGGCGTCCTTATTTACAAAATAGGACAAAGCGTTAGAATTGAAAGGACTGCGAGTGATACAGATGTTGTCTGGCTGCAGGTGCGGAGGGTCTGGGCTTCACCGTGGTGACCCGGGACTCCGCTAACGGGCCTGGACCAATCCTGGTGAAGAGCATCCTGCCACGCGGCGCTGCAGTCAAAGATGGCCGCCTGCATCCTGGTGACCGCATCCTGGAGGTGAGGCAGGGAACTGCACTTTTTGGGGGGATTCATCCATTCAATGAAGTACATGAAATTGTCAATAAAACTAACCCCAGTTTGATAATACACAACATAATTGTGACTGTAATTGAATGGTAGTAAGGGCATCCTAGTCTGTCTGATAACAAATTGGCTTGCAGCTAAAATGTCTGACACAAGCACTCCTGCAGAGCTGGACGGCCGGTTAAGGTCTAAATGTCCTCCAATAATCACACAATGTTGATCTTTTCTTCTATTTTAGTCACTCACTCACAACATGAAAACATGCTAGCAGCTACACAACAGCTAAGCCCACAAGCTACACATACTGTATGTAATAAGTGTCTTTAACTGAACAACATGACGCGTTAATATTTAAAAGTAGAAATTAATTCTAGTTAGATATTTCGTACAAAAAGTCTCCCGAGTATTAAAAATGATTCAGTAACAAACGTGTCTGAATCACTCAACACTCCATCATGACCCCTGAGCTTCCATCCATCCATCCATTTTCTACCGCTTATTCCCTTTCGGGGTCGCAGGGGGCGCTGGCGCCTATCTCAGCTGCAATCGGGCGGAAGGCGGGGTACACCCTGGACAAGTCGCCACCTTATCGCAGGGCCAACACGGATAGACAGACAACATTCACACTCACATTCACACACTAGGGCCGATTTAGTGTTGCCAATCAACCTATCCCCAGGTGCATGTCTTTGGAAGTGGGAGGGGCCTATCCCCAGGTGCATGTCTTTGGAAGTGGGAGGGGCCTATCCCCAGGTGCATGTCTTTGGAAGTGGGAGGGGCCTATCCCCAGGTGCATGTCTTTGGAAGTGGGAGGAAGCCGGAGTACCCGGAGGGAACCCACGCATTCACGGGGAGAACATGCAAACTCCACACAGAAAGATTCCGAGCCTGGATTTGAACCCAGGACTGCAGGACCTTCGTATTGTGAGGCAGACGCACTAACCCCTCTGCCACCGTGAAGCCCACCCTGAGCTTAACATAGTTAATTATTGTGGCCACTAGGTGTCACCAAAAACAAGTTACAACTCCACTTCAAATTGAAAGAAAGCAAAAATCATAAGGTTAATCCTTTTCATATCTATGATTGTTTTCTGAGTATTTTCACTTGATCAAACACAATTTATAGCATTGCACACTACAAAATGATAGTTTATTATTATCATCAACTATTATCAACATGGGCTTCACGGTGGCAGAGGGGTTAGTGCGTCTGCCTCACAATACGAAGGTCCTGCAGTCCTGGGTTCAAATCCAGGCTCGGGATCTTTCTGTGTGGAGTTTGCATGTTCTCCCCGTGAATGCGTGGGTTCCCTCCGGGTACTCCGGCTTCCTCCCACTTCCAAAGACATGCACCTGGGGATAGGTTGATTGGCAACACTAAATTGGCCCTAGTGTGTGAATGTTGTCAGTCTATCTGTGTTGGCCCTGCGATGAGGTGGCGACTTGTCCAGGGTGTACCCCGCCTTCCGCCCGATTGTAGCTGAGATAGGCGCCAGCGCCCCCCGTGACCCCAAAAGGCAATAAGCGGTAGAAAATGGATGGATGGATATTATCAACATTAGAATAGTTCAAATGCAACAATACATATAAATACCAAACTATCTCTCACTCCTAATCCATAAATCCCATGAAATCTTCTTCCTCGATGTCGCTTCTAAACAACTCTGCCAACTCCAAAGGTATGCGCCGCTTCCTCTTGTCCTTTTCAACGCCATTTTTGTTCAGCCCTTCTCACTTTTTATAAGTTACCGCCAACGATAAAATGATCCATTTTAATAGCTCCGACAGTAGCATTTAGCATATAGCAGTTAGCATCCCATGACCCACAATGCACTTCTGCCATGACCCTCCCCCGTCGAAATTTTATTGGTTGACGTGTGTGTGACGATTGCTGACATTTTCTTTGTCTCTTCCGCGAATGACATAAATAATATTTGATATTTTACGGTAATGTGTTATTAATTTTACACATAAGTCGGTCCGGAGTATAAGTCGCACCCCCGGCCAAACTATGAAAAAAACGTCGACTTATAGTCCGAAAAATACGGTAATCATCACTTGAAATACAAAAGAAAGCAGATAAATGGAGGGGGCAGAAATTGAAGGCAGCTATATTAACCTTGTAGATTGTTATAGTAAAAATAGGTTAGGCTTTTTTCAGCGTGCCGTGTGTGACCCAGTTTACCTTAGGGCAGGGGTCGGCAACCCAAAATGTTGAAAGAGCCATATTGGACCAAAAATACAAAAACAAATCTGTCTGGAGCCGCAAAAATTAAAAGCCATATTGCATACAGATAGTGTGTCATGAGATATAAATTGAATTATGAAGACTTAAAGGAAACTAAATGAGCCAAATATATCTACAAATGAGGCATAATGATGCAATATGTACATACAGCTAGCCTAAATAGCATGTTAGCATCGTTAGCTTGCAGTGACCAAATATGTCTGATTAGCACTCCACACAAGTCAATAACATCAACAAAACTCACCTTTGTGCATTCATGCACAACGTTAAAAGTTTGGTGGACAAAATGAGACAGAAAAAGAAGTGGCTTAAAACACGTCTTAGAAAGTTCTACATGTAAACAAACTATGAGTTCAAGGACCGCCAAAATGAGTAGGACAAAACGGCGCTCGCCAAATGCTCGAATCAGTGAAGCATGTTTAATATAAACAGTGTGCTTTATAGCAATTAAGGAGGTTTATGTCATGTTTGTTCTCCTACAGAAAACAAATTAAAACAAGACATATGTTTTTTTCCCCTCATCATTTTCCATTTTTCATACATTTTTGAAAAAGCTCCAGAGAGCCACTAGGGCGGCGCTAAAGAGCTGCGTGCGGCTCCAGTGCCGCGGGTTGCCGACCCCCGCCCTAGGGTAACAACGTTAAATGTTTGATGAAACATTGTATGCATGAGTGTATGTATGTATATGTATATATGGAGTATAATGTGGATACATTGAGAACAGGAAGTGAACAAAAGTTTTAGCAACTGAAATGTAAAAGAAAATAGGAAGGATTAAATAAGCTGTGCTTCTTCTTACTACTTTTCCAACATGTTGAATATCATGTGACGTATCATGTTGTATGCATGCATGTGTGATGTATCATGTTGTATGCATGCATGTGTGATGTATCATGTTGTATGCATGCATGTGTGATGTATCATGTTGTATACATGCATGTGTGATGTATCATGTTGTATGTATGCATGTGTGATGTATCATGTTGTATGCATGCATGTGCGATGTATCATGTTGTATGCATGCATGTGTGATGTATCATGTTGTATGCATGCATGTGTGATGTATCATGTTGTATGCATGCATGTGTGATGTATCATGTTGTATGCATGCATGTGTGATGTATCATGTTGTATGCATGCATGTGTGATGTATCATGTTGTATACATGCATGTGTGATGTATCATGTTGTATACATGCATGTGTGATGTATCATGTTGTATGCGTGCATGTGTGATGTATCATGTTGTATGCATGCATGTGTGATGTATCATGTTGTATGCATGCATGTGTGATGTATCATGTTGTATGCATGCATGTGCGATGTATCATGTTGTATGCATGCATGTGTGATGTATCATGTTGTATGCTTGCATGTGTGATGTATCATGTTGTATGCATGCATGTGTGATGTATCATGTTGTATGCATGCATGTGTGATGTATCATGTTGTATGCATGCATGTGTGATGTATCATGTTGTATGCATGCATGTGTGATGTATCATGTTGTATGCATGCATGTGTGATGTATCATGTTGTATGCATGCATGTGTGATGTATCATGTTGTATGCATGCATGTGTGATGTATCATGTTGTATGCATGCATGTGTGATGTATCATGTTGTATGCATGCATGTGTGATGTATCATGTTGTATGCATGCATGTGTGATGTATCATGTTGTATGCATGCATGTGTGATGTATCATGTTGTATGCATGCATGTGTGATGTATCATGTTGTATGCATGCATGTGTGATGTATCATGTTGTATGCATGCATGTGTGATGTATCATGTTGTATGCATGCATGTGTGATGTATCATGTTGTATGCATGCATGTGTGATGTATCATGTTGTATGCATGCATGTGTGATGTATCATGTTGTATACATGCATGTGTGATGTATCATGTTGTATACATGCATGTGTGATGTATCATGTTGTATGCATGCATGTGTGATGTATCATGTTGTATGCATGCATGTGTGATGTATCATGTTGTATGCGTGCATGTGTGATGCATCATGTTGTATGCGTGCATGTGTGATGTATCATGTTGTATGCGTGCATGTGTGATGTATCATGTTGTATGCGTGCATGTGTGATGCATCATGTTGTATGCGTGCATGTGTGATGCATCATGTTGTATGCGTGCATGTGTGATGCATCATGTTGTATGCGTGCATGTGTGAGGCATCATGTTGTATGCATGCATGTGTGATGTTTCATGTTGTATGCATGCATGTGTGATGTATCATGTTGTATGCATGCATGTGTGATGCATCATGTTGTATGCCTGCATGTGTGATGTATCATGTTGTATGCGTGCATGTGTGATGTATCATGTTGTATGCGTGCATGTGTGATGTATCATGTTGTATGCATGCATGTGTGATGCATCATGTTGTATGCCTGCATGTGTGATGTATCATGTTGTATACATGCATGTGTGATGCATCATGTTGTATGCATGCATGTGTGATGTATCATGTTGTATGCATGCATGTGTGATGTATCATGTTGTATGCATGCATGTGTGATGTATCATGTTGTATGCATGCATGTGTGATGTATCATGTTGTATGCATGCATGTGTGATGTATCATGTTGTATGCGTGCATGTGTGATGTTTCATGTTGTATGCGTGCATGTGTGATGTTTCATGTTGTATGCATGCATGTGCGATGTATCATGTTGTATGCATGCATGTGCGATGTATCAAGTTGTATACATGCATGTGTGATGTATCATGTTGTATGCATGCATGTGTGATGTATCATGTTGTATGCATGCATGTGTGATGTATCATGTTGTATGCGTGCATGTGTGATGTTTCATGTTGTATGCATGCATGTGCGATGTTTCATGTTGTATGCATGCATGTGCGATGTATCATGTTGTATGCATGCATGTGCGATGTATCATGTTGTATGCATGCATGTGTGATGTTTCATGTTGTATGCATGCATGTGTGATGTTTCATGTTGTATGCATGCATGTGCGATGTATCATGTTGTATGCATGCATGTGCGATGTATCAAGTTGTATACATGCATGTGTGATGTATCATGTTGTATGCATGCATGTGTGATGTATCATGTTGTATGCATGCATGTGTGATGTATCAAGTTGTATGCATGCATGTGTGATGTATCATGTTGTATGCATGCATGTGTGATGTATCATGTATGCATGCATGTGTGATGTATCATGTTGTATGCATGCATGTGTGATGTATCATGTTGTATGCGTGCATGTGTGATGTTTCATGTTGTATGCATGCATGTGTGATGTTTCATGTTGTATGCGTGCATGTGTGATGTATCATGTTGTATGCATGCATGTGTGATGTATCATGTTGTATGCATGCATGTGTGATGTATCATGTTGTATGCATGCATGTGTGATGTATCATGTATGCATGCATGTGTGATGTATCATGTTGTATGCATGCATGTGTGATGTATCATGTTGTATGCGTGCATGTGTGATGTTTCATGTTGTATGCATGCATGTGTGATGTTTCATGTTGTATGCGTGCATGTGTGATGTATCATGTTGTATGCATGCATGTGTGATGTATCATGTTGTATGCATGCATGTGTGATGTATCATGTTGTATGCATGCATGTGTGATGTATCATGTTGTATGCATGCATGTGTGATGTATCATGTTGTATGCATGCATGTGTGATGTATCATGTTGTATGCATGCATGTGTGATGTATCATGTTGTATGCATGCATGTGTGATGCATCATGTTGTATGCATGCATGTGTGATGCATCATGTTGTATGCGTGCATGTGTGATGTATCATGTTGTATGCATGCATGTGTGATGTATCATGTTGTATGCATGCATGTGTGATGTTTCATGTTGTATGCGTGCATGTGTGATGTATCATGTTGTATGCATGCATGTGTGATGTATCATGTTGTATGCGTACATGTTCCAAATGAAGTCAAACTCAAGTCAGCTCCCTGAGGAGGCAAAGCGAGCATCTTGGTTGTGTTGTCAGCAGATGATGTACTTGAAGGCCTTGTGTCCCTGACCCTGGCAGGTGAACAACATGGACATGACAGGCCGCAGCCAGGAGGAGTTGGTGGCCATGCTGCGCGGGACAAGACAGGGAGAAAGTGTGTGTGTGGTGGTGGCGAGACAGGAGGACATCTTCCTGCCACGGGAACTGGTAAGCTTCATGTCCAACATCCTCTATTTGCTCACTCATGTGTCTCCCCTGCTGGTCATCACTTCTCCAATCCCACGCTCTTCTTTTTTTTGTCTTTTCTTAACATTTCCTGCACATTGTGGTGCTTGTCCCATTTCCCCTGGAAGGATCAAACATGTCCATCTTCATGTCCCTCTGCCTGCTAACACAACACATTGGTTGCACACGCTCCGGCTTTCCTGTCCCACCACGCTTTGTTGACACAGCTACGCCACAGGAAGTCGCACACATGCCAGGGCGGCCCCGCAGGAAGCGTGCGAGCGCGGCCACGCTTGTCAACACGCTACAGGTGATAATGGCTAAAGGGTGTCGAGGTCACCGCTGTGACCCGAGCCCCGCCGGAGTCGTGTCGGAACAAACACAAACGCCCGTTTCTGCAGCTTTTGTTGCTCGGACTTCCATTTATTCTCTCTTATTCCTTCAAGGAGCTAAAAGTCACCAGCCGGGTTCAGTAGTGACTGATGCATATTCGCACGGAAACACATCTAAACATCTAAACTCCAAGTCCAGGGGTCGGCAACACAATGTTGAAAGAGCCGCAATGGACCGAAAATACTACGAATAAATCTGTATGGAGAAGAGAGTCCCGCTATTGATTAAAATGACTAAAATATGGTAAATATTGCACGTATTACATATTGTCATGAATGTGTGTCCCCACCCACCAAAAAAATTTCATTTTTTTTCATTTCATTTTTTACCGGCATAGCTCGGTTGGTAGAGCGGCCGTGCCAGCAACTTGAGGGTTGCAGGTTTGATTCCCGCTTCCGCCATCCTAGTCAGTGCCGTTGTGTCCTTGGGCAAGACACTTTACCCACCTGCTCCCAGTGCCACCCACACTGCTTTAAATGGAACTTAGATATTGGGTTTCACGATGTAAAGCGCTTTGAGTCACTAGAGAAAAGCGCTATATAAATATAATTCACTTCACTATTTATCTCATTCATTGATGTGGATTTTGATAATTTAGATTATACATAATTTTATCACAATTATACAATTTAAATTCACACAATTCCTGAGAAGGAGCAGGATGAAGAAAATCTTATAAGACGTGGGTTCTTGTCTCTCATAATGATGGTGAAGGATGGGCACAATTCCCCACCAAAAAGTTCAGTTCCCGTTTAAAACTGTTTGTTTATTATGTTGACCACTGACCGAAGTACCATATTTTTCGGATTATAAATCGCTCCGGAGTATAAGTCACACCAGCCGAAAATGCATAACAAAGAAGGAAAAAAACATATATAAGTCGCACTGGAGTATAAATCGTATTTTTGGGAGAAACTTATTTGATAAAATCCAACAACAAGAATAGACATTTGAAAAGCGATTTAAAATTAAAGCTGCAAGCAGCGATGGACGGGACCGACTTTTGCTGGTGTTTCCTGCGTTTACCCATTCAACATATCTTTACCTGCACATTACCTACCTTCCCTGCATCCTGGGGTCACACCTGTGCCTCTTTCTGTCACCCATACACGCTGGTGCTTCCTGCCATCACCCAGACAACATATCTTTACCTGCACATTACCTACCTTCTCTGTATCCTGGAGTCAAACTGGTGCCTCCTTCTTTCACCCAGTCAACGTATCTTTACCTGCACCTTACCTACCTTCTCTGCATTGTGTGGTCACGCTGGTGCTACCTTTTTTTAAGCGCCCATCTTGAGACAACACCAGCGCAGCAGCATCAGCGGAGCGGTTCTTTGAAGGCTCGTAAAGTCAAAACCGGAGCAGTTAGAATAATTATTTGCGCAACTTTTAATCAGAAGGGTTCAATCTCTTTCCTGTGCGAATTCGAAGCCAACACAACAAACGCGCTCAGAGGAGATTGTTTGAAAAAAAGTGACAGGTTTTAACAAAACTTTTGTTTTGAAGAGGTAATTGCCAACTTCCTGTTGATTTTTCCTGAAGGATGTCAAATAATGAAATGTAGGTCTAAGTGAGACCTACATAGAGTTTTTTGTTTCATGTCCTTACGACATTCCTACCTAAAGTTACAAGCAGTTTTGTCTGTGTTTTCTTCCCAAGAGCAGTTTTGTCAGTGTTTTATTCCTAGGGGGCGCTAAGGCGCAATTTTGAGTTTTTAATTTATTTTTATTTTTATTAGATCGCAATTTTCACCAGTCCTGATGTGTCTGTCCAGTTTGGTGAGTTTTGAAGCATTTTAAGGGGGTCAAATTAATTTTTTTAGGAAACTTTTGTTTTGAAGGGGTTTTTGCCAACTTTCTGTTGATTTTTGCTGAAGGATGTAAGTGAATGAAATGTAGGTATAAGTGAGACCTACATAGAGGTTTTTGATTCATGTCTCTACAACATTCCTAACGGAAGTTACTAGCAGTTTTGTCTGTGTATTTTCCAAGGGCGCGCTAGAGCGCAATTTTGAGTTGTTTTTTTAATTTTGTATTTTTTTATTAGATGGCAATTTTCGCCAGTCCTGATATGTGTGTTAAATTTGGTGAGTTTTGAAGCATGTTACCACCGTTTTATATTGTCGCTTGGTCCTTCGGCGGAGTGCTACGGAAACTAGCGGACTGCTTGTCTTGCCGCCGACGGGGGAGAGAGCGAGAGAGAGACACACACAGTGACGGGGAGAGCGCGAGAGAGAACGAGCTGGTGGGCGAGCGAGGGAGGGAGGAAGAGCGTGTGCTGGTCTAGTGGAAAAGCGGCAAAATGTTTCTGACGCAAGTGACGTAAATGTTTGGCCCTCGAGAGCCGCATACCACACCGTGATTGGTAGATTCCTTCAGCTCCGCACACGACGCTGTCAAGCACCATTCATATAAAACTTGCGGGCTGCACTAACATTAAACTTTCATATATATGTGGGGGCCGCAAAATAACGTCTCGCGGGCCGCAATTGGCCCCCGGGTCGCGTGTCTGAGACCCCTGTGTTGTATGGATTGTTCCATCCCGCCTGAGGTGGTGGGATGGCGGTGTCCCCTGGCATGTGCTGGGACACCGTATAACACATCACAGACAACGTGACACTAACATCACGTGACACCTCTGATGAAGCAAGGTAGCCGAAACTTGTCAGGTACAAAACTTGACCTTACTAGCTTATATAAATCAACCATTTCCAAACACACATCAGTTGGCTATTTAAAGCTCTTCGACATAGCAGGAAACACTTGTAGAGATTCACCCAGCTGCACTTACTGTACGAGCGAATTTGTCCAAAAAATGGCGCTACAGCACAAACAATAACATACCACTTAACTGTCTTTACATTTGTGCTATGAGAAGTATTTGCTTTGTGGCCGTCAGCCAAGAAAAATCCATAAACTATCCACACCGTTTTATAAGCCGCAGGGTATAAAGCGTAGGAAAAAAGTAGCGGCTTATAGTCTGGAATTTATGGTACATAATATTTATGAATCCATCAGCACGGTAGTGTGGTCAATGGTCAGCTCTGTTGAAAAAAAACGCTAACCTTGGTGCTACCTCTGTATTGTGCAAGTTGCTGATTCAGCAGTTAAAGATCAGGTCATCCGGCTAAAAGGGTTTCACGACTCGCTTCATCACGGCGGTGCCAGGCTACCTGGTGATTTATACGCCCCTCTCCAGCCTTCATACGCTTGGCTTTTATCTGCCGTGTTCAAGTAAAGCAGACTTGTCGAGCCGAGCGGGTGATTGATTACTTTCAATAGAGACTATTGATGTTTCATGAGGAGCACACGCCTCGGCAAACGCTCTCTGCAGGCCTGCCAGGCATCCCGGACCCCTCCCCCGCCGGAGGAGTAACAGTAAACCTTTGAATTAGCCTCATTATTTGGATTGAAAAGGACGGCAATTTCCCACTCTATCTTCTGTGCCGGTGAGCACTTTCTATGCAATTAAACAAATGATAACAGCAAATTACACTTTAATTCCTAGCACGTTTTCCTCTCTGCATGCGCGCCAGGATCTGGGCTCTTTTGTTTTCGAGCTGGAGATAGGCGGGAGTCTTTGTGAGGCGCTGAGGCTCTTTTGTGGTGGAAGTGTGATGTGAGGCAGATTGTGAGTTTACAAAGGACAGGATGGAAGGGGTCAGTCTGCACATGGCTGATCCTGGACCTGAGAGGGCTGCTCATTCTGCAGGATACCAGGTCGCCCGACACTTTGTGTCCAGCTCTCCCCATGCAAACAATTAAAAGCCTACTGGAATGAGATGTTCTTATTTAAACGGGGATAGCAGGTCCATTCTATGTGTCATACTTGATCATTTCGCGATATTGCCATATTTTTGCTGAAAGGATTTAGTAGAGAACATCGACAACAAAGTTTGCAACTTTTGGTCGCTAATAAAAAAGCCTTGCCTGTACCGGAAGTAGCAGACGATGTGCGCGTGACGTCACGGGTTGTGGAGCTCCTCACATCTGAACTTTGTTTACAATCATGGCCACCAGCAGCTAGAGCGATTTGGACCGAGAAAGCGATTATTTCCCCATTCATTTCAAGTTTATTGTTCTTCGGTCAATGGTCAACAAAGCAAACAAACAGTTTTACATTCAGAGATTGAAAATAAAAAGTTGTACATTCATAGATTGAAAATAAAAAATGTTACAGACCGAAAGGGTTTAGGCTGAAGTTAAACACTTATTGCGCCTAACCCTATAAACAATTTCAAGTACAAAATAAACTTCCGAAAGTTATAAAATGTCCTTTGCACAACTTATCATAAACACACATTATAAACATGAACATAGTTCATGTTTATACACAGTACAGGCATGTGAAATATCCCTGTGTACATATAGACCTTTGCACTAATTATACATACAATATATACAAACAATTGTACTTCTATTATTATTTATATCTCATGTTTAATTTTTAATTAACATTAATCATAGTATTAATTACAATGTTAATTCAAGAGTGATATATTTTTTCAAGACATTGGTCTTAAAGTGTTTTTTAAATGTGTGAATGGAACTGGAACATTTTAAGGAATGATCCATTTAAGCGAGGATAAAAGATTCATGGATGAGGAAAGTGAGAGTGAAGGACTAGAAAAGAAAAAAAAGACTAGAGGGCAGTGGGAGCGATTCAGAGATTCAGATGTTATTACACAAATTTACTAGGATAATTCTGGAAAATCCCTTATCTGCTTATTGTGTTACTAGTGTTTTAGTGAGATTATATGGTGGTACCTGTACAACCTGAAGGTCGGCGCCACACCTTTCTTCAGCACCAGTCGACGGGTGGTGGGGATGCTCATCTCTGCCCTTCGCAAGGGACCCTCTTCAAACACAATCTTTCGAAATGATCGCTGCATAAAACACTGTACTTTGTGTGTTTGTTCCAATCCAATCTTGTTCGCCTGACATCTCTGTTCCATAGTAAAGCTTGACCGTCATCTTTCGGGAATGTAAACAATGAAACACCGGCTGTGTTTGTGTTGCTAAAGTCGGCCGCAATACACCGCTTCCCATCTACAGCTTTCTTCTTTGATGTCTCCATTGTTCATTAAACAAATTGCAAAAGATTCAGCAACACAGATGTCCAGAATACTGTGGAATTTTGCGATAAAGCAGACGATTTACAGCTGGGAACGATGCTGGAACAAAATGTCCTCTACAATACGTGACGTCACGCGCACACGTCATCATACTGCGACGTTTCAGGGGGGTATTTTGGCGCAAAATTTAAAATTGCAATTTAGTAAACTAAAAAGGCCGTATTGGCATGTGTTGCAATGTTAATATTTCATCATTGATGTATAAACTATCAGACTGCGTGGTGGCTAGTAGTGGCTTTCAGTAGGCCTTTAAAAGTCGTCCTTGTCAATCACCCGCTGTGCTGTCTTCGGCTCCGCATGTGTGGCACAGGTGTAAAGTGCCATCCAGGCAGACGTTAAGGCGATTAATTGGGAGCTCCAGCGCTACTGGGGCGCACGGCAAGATCTCATCTTAATTGAATGTCGCTCTCATGGCTAATCCCGCCGCTTTGAAACCTCCCCGAACATCCACCGCGACAAAAGCCTCCCTGTGTCGTCGCTTTGTTTTCACCCCCTCCTCGCCACGCACCCCGGGGGAAGGAAAAGCTCTTTTTCTTTTTTTTTACTCGGTCTCGTCATTTGGGCGTTGAAGAGGGTGGTCTGTCTTCTGGCTGCATGCTTGTTAAAGAAAGCATTGCCGAGGGCAAACAGCGGAGGGAACAGAGCCACGGGGGCCCGGCCACCCCGGGCATGCAATCTGCCCGCAAGGAAGACCATTAGAGAGGATAAAGGAGCCTGTGTGCCAGTACTTGGACCAGACTCACGTGCCACAAATATATGTACACTCTGCAGGTTTTGACAGACTTTGTTGGTAAAAGAACAAACAAAAACAACAACACTTTAGCCACCTTCCCACCAGTGTTACCCACACTGGTTTACAAACCCCGTTTCCATATAAGTTGGGAAATTAGATGTAAATATAAACAGAATACAATGATTTGCAAATCCTTTTCAAGCCATATTCAGTTGAATATGCTACAAAGACAACATATTTGATGTTCAAACTGATAAACTTTATTTTTTTTTGCAAATAATAATTAACTTAGAATTTCATGGCTGCAACACGTGCCAAAGTAGTTGGGAAAGGGCATGTTCACCACTGTGTTACATCACCTTTTCTTTTAACAACACTCAATAAACGTTTGGGAACTGAGGAAACTAATTGTTGAAGCTTTGAAAGTGGAATTCTTTCCCATTCTTGTTTTATGTAGAGCTTCAGTCCTTCAACAGTCCGGGGTCTTTTTGTCGTATTTTACACTTCATAATGCACCACACATTTTCCATGGAAGACAGGTCTGGACTGCAGGCGGGCCAGGAAAGTACCCGCACTCTTTTTTTTTTACAAAGCCACGCTGTTGTAACACGTGCTGAATGTGGCTTGGCATTGTCTTGCTGAAATAAGCAGGGGCGTCCATGAAAAAGATGGCAGCATATGTTATTCCAAAACCTGTATGTACCTTTCAGCATTAATGGTGCTTTCACAGATGTGTAAGTTACCCATGCCTTGGGCACTAATGCACCCCCATACCATCACACATGCTGGCTTCTGAACTTTGCGTCGATAACAGTCTGGATGGTTTGCTTCCCCTTTGGTCTGCATGACACGATGTAGAATATTTCCAAAAACAATTTGAAATGTGGACTCGTCAGAACACAGAACACTTTTCCACTTTGCATCAGTCCATCTTAGATGATCTCGGGCCCAGAGAAGCCGGCGGCGTTTCTGGATGTTGTTGATAAATGGCTTTCGCTTTGCATAGTAGAGTTTTAACTTGCATTTACAGATGTAGCGACCAACTGTATTTAGTGACAGTGGTTTTCTGAAGTGTTCCTGAGCCCATGTGATGATATCCTTTAGAGATTGATGTCGGTTTTTGATACAGTGCCGTCTGAGGGATGGAAGGTCACGGTCATTCAATGATGGTTTCGGCTTGGAGTGATTTCTCCAGATTCTCTGAACCTTTTGATGATATTATGGAGCGTAGATGTTGAGATCCCTAAATTTCTTGCAATTGCACTTTGAGAAATGTTGTTCTTAAACTGTTAGACTATTTGCTCACGCAGTTGTGGACAAAGGGGTGTACCTCGCCCCATCCTTTCTTGTGAACGACTGAGCATATACAGTGGGAACGATTCAGATGTTATTAGACACATTTACTAGGATAATTCTGGAAAATCCCTTATCTGCTTATTGTGTTACTAGTGTTTTAGTGAGATTATATGGTGGTACCTGTACAACCTGAAGGTTAGCCCCGCACCTTTCTTCAGCACCAGTCGATGGGTGGTGGCGATGCCCATCTCTGCCCTTCGCAAGGGACCCTCTTCGAAACACGATCATTCGAAAAGATCGCGGCATAATACACTGTACTTTGTGTGTGTGTGGTCCAATCCAACCGTGTTCGCTTGACCGCTCTGTTCCATAGTAAAGCTTCACCGTCATCTTCCGGGAATGTAAACAATGAAACACAGGCTGTTTGTGTTGCCAAAGCCGGCTGCAATACACCGCTTCCCATGTACAGCTTTCTTCTTTGATGTCTCCATTATTCATTGGACAAATGGCAGAAGATTCAGCAACACAGATGTCCAGAATACTGTGTAATTTTGCGATAAAACAGATGACTTAATGGCTGGGAACGATGCTGGAACAAAATGTCCTCTACAATGCGTGACGTCACACGCACGCGTCATCATACCGCGACGTTTCAGCAGGATATTTCGGCTGATATTAAAAATTGCAATTTAGTAAACTAAAAAGGCCGTATTGGCATGTGTTGCAATGTTAATATTTCATAATTGATTTAGATTAGATAGATTAGATAGTACTTTATTTATTCCGTCAGGAGAGTTCCTTCAGGAAAATTAAAATTTTCAGCACAATCCCATTCAAGATCAAACAAACATTACAGGGAGACAGAACAGGATCGCTGACGGGTCTGCCGGCTTCCAGCGCCCCTTACAAAAAAATTAGATACAGGCAAACAGGGGGGGGGGGAGGAAATAGAAGATTAAAATAAAATAAAAAAATCGGTCTTAGCCTGGGCCCTGGAGAGGGGGTGCAGACTGAGGCCAAGGGAAAAAAACAACTCATAGCCATAGCACACATCCCTCTTACATGTGTGTAAGAGGGAAACATCAAACATCAAAGAACACAGAGGACATTAAAGCAGCAGATACAACCAGACACTTCTACATACAGCTATGAATAGGCAATAAGCGGTAGAAAATGGATGGATGGATGGATTTATAAACTATCAGACTGCGTGTTTGCTAGTAGTGGCTTTCAGTAGGCCTTTAACGTCCAGAAGGTATTATGGAGGTCGACCGAGGTTCTACCGTATTGAATTTGCTAAATCCAAACTCTGGCGTGGATGTTATGTGGCGTCAGGCCTCCTGTCCCAGAGCACCTTACTACGCTTTAATGGGGGACAATCTCCCTCCCCGCTGCTGTTGGTATTTCTTCACCCGGTGTCAATGTTGACTGCCTTGGTTTCCTTAGCATTGCATAGAAGAATGAGAGTGTGGGGGGGGGGGGGGGGGGGGGGGGGGGAGAGGAGAGCCTGGGGGAAAGCGAGCGAGAGGAAGGAGAGGATTGAGAGATTAAATGTAAAGAATCAGGAGTGAGCGACATGGGCGTGTAGACCGCAGGGATGGCTTATCACTTTTAAATGCTCCTCTGTGCCCCCCGCCCCCACTGTGCTGGAGGAGGAAGTATGAAAAGGTTATTATGTTTCCTTTAAAAATGGCTCGCTCTCCGTCTGCGCCTTTCATCTCCAAACGGAATAACCTCTCTACAGTCCTGTATTATTTTATTTTTTTACTCTACACCTTCATCTCTCTTTCCAGTATAAAACACCTGCTTCTCTCCTCCATTTCCATGTCTTGCACTGAGCTTTTCCCGAACAGTATATTATGCCAAAACATCACGATCAGTTGATTCGGAGCTCAATGTCGGGCAAACGTTCACAGCTGCAGATATTAAAAGGGGGCAAAAAAGGGCTTCATCTAATCTTTTTAAATGCCATTAATTCACCGGGGCTCGGTCCACCTTCCTCTCTCTTCCAGAAAGGTGAAGACGACAGCAGTCGGGTGCTGGAGGACGGCAGGGAGCAGCTCGTGTACGAGATTCCACTCAACGAGACGGGTTCCGCCGGCCTGGGGGTCAGCTTGAAGGGCAACAAGTCGAGAGAGACGGCGAGGACCTGGGGATTTTCATCAAGTCCATTATCCACGGAGGTGCTGCCTACAAGGTACAGCAAGTGCTTCTCAGTTTTTTCACCTAGTAGCACATCCCAAAACTCTTGGCACTACAAGGACCGCCATAATGACCAACATCTAAATACAATGAGGCAGGGGTCTCCAAAGTGCGGCCAGGGGGCCATTTTTTAACGGCCCCACGGCACATTTTAAAAATATGATTAAAAATGTTTTAAAACGTAAAAAGTGATATAAAGGAGCAAAGGGGTGAAATAAATCAAGAAAATGTTGCAATGTTGACTCTAATAACACAAAGCTGCCATGCAGGCTGTTTCTTTCTTTACAAAATAATAATGAATCAAAATCAATGTTATTATGAATTATTGACCTATTTAAGGCTCCAATTACGTCACGTTAAATATTCCACTTGGAGATATTTTTTGGGGGGAAAATGTTGCAGATTTTGTGTTTGCCATATAAAAAATTGAGCTGTTTTTTTAAATAAGGGCCTAAAATGAACAAACAAAAACATAAACAACAATAAAACTTATAATTGACGGATAGATCTGAAGTTGATCTCGAGAATATTGTGTTAAAAGTAAACAGTTAAAAAAATATATAATTTATTTTCTAACACTTTAATGAGTGGGACACTTTTGGATCCACAATCATTTTAGTGTGATTTGTTTTTAAGTGTCATTGCTCAAAAAATAATAATTAATTAAAATCAATGGTGTTATGAGTTATTGACCTTTTTAATGCTCCAATTATTATATAATCTCAAATATTCCATTTTAAAAAATTATTGGATGAAAATATTGCATATTTGGTGATTTTTCCATATAAAACTGTGTTTTTATGACAACAAAAGCATACAACTTAAATCTTTAAAATCATTATATTGACAGATAGACCTAATGTTGATCTAGAGCATGGGTGTCAAACTCTGGCCCGCGGGCCAAATCTGGCCCGCCATGTAATTTATTTTGGCCCTTGAGACAATATTAAATGAACATTAGAGCTGGCCCGCCGTTATTGTACAGCGGCGGTGCATTCACCGCTAATTCTAATACCTGCCAACCCTCTCGAATTTCAGTGCCCCCCCCCTTAAAAATCTACCAGGGCAACCATTCTCTTGAATTTCTCCCGATTTCCCCTCGGACAACAATATCGGCGGCGTGCCTTAAAGGTACTGCTTTTAGCGTCCTCTACAACCTGTCGTCATGTCCGCTTTTCCGCCATACAATCAGCGTGCCGGCCCAGTCACGTAACATATGCGGATTCTACGCACAAAGTGAACAGGTCAACAGCCATACAGGTCACACTGAGGGTGGCCGTATAAACAACTATAAAACTGTTACAAATATGCACCACACTGTGAACCCACACCAAACAAGAATGACAAACACATTTTGGGAGAACATCCGCACTGTAACACATCAACACAATAGAAGAAATACCCAGAACCCTTTGCAGCACTAACTCTTCCGGGACGCTACAATATACACCCCCGCTACCAACAAAACTCGACTTTGCATGTCACTATAAAGTTATATAAGCCTTGCTTGTTCAATATTCAATGCACAACTTGTTTGGGTCCCTATTAAAACGTTAAGTTTTTTAACTTTGGCCCACGGCTTTGTTCAGTTTAGAATTTTGGCCCACTCTGTATTTGAGTTTGACACCCCTGATCTAGAGATTTAAAACGTGAGTAATAATAAAAAAAATCATACTGAATAATGACACATTTTTTTATATTTTTTGGACCAAAACCCTTTGGGGTCCCGGGATCGAGCCTGAGTGGAGGCTGAAATGTATATTTTTAATACATGTATTGGTTTTTAAAATAAAAAATATCAAAATGGCCCCCACTTGCTTTGATTTTTCAGTGTGCAGCCTTCAGTGGAAAAAGTTTGGACACCCCTGTAATAAGGGAATAAAACTCACTGGTCAATCCCAAGTTCTGTTGGATGACATGTTGAGTCAGAAGGACCACCAAGACAGAATAGCAATATTACCAAGTTTTACTAAAGCTTTAGGAGAGCAGTCCTTACAATGCAATAGTAGCAGCATCAAGAAGCGGGCTGAAAATCAAACTGAAAGAGTTAACTTTTTTAGTATGAAAACAGACTCTCCTGCCCAGAAACAAATGCAGCCTTTTTGTTCTAAACCCATAAGGCCTCCACCATAAAAATAAGTACATTACACTCCTGGTAGACATTATACACCACAAAAAGCCAGTGTTCAAAAACAAGAAAAAAAAATCCAAAAACGTTATGAATTAAGGTTCTCTTTACTTCACATCAAATATTCCACTAAGAAAAATCTTTTTCGTGGACGATTTTGCAAATTTGGTAAATAAATAACCCAAAAATTTATATTTTGTTGTTTTCTTACTGTACCGAAAATGAACCGAACCGTGACCTCTGAACCGAGGTACGTACTCAACCGAAATATTTGTGTACCGTTACACCCCTACTAATTGGGGGCAACATTTTCCAAAAATACATTAATATTTGCTTAAAAAAAAACTGTAGTTAGGATTATTGTGCGTAAAAATACAATGCAAATATATCCCAATAAACATCTTGCATTGTTAGTTTGCCGCCTTCTTTCTTTCTGCCATCTCACCATTTCCTGTCATCTGCTCTTCCACCTCTTCCCTTTGTCTCACTTCCTGGAATTCTGCGATGCCACAAGTCGCCCTATGTTGTCCCTCGTGTTGACTCCTGACCCCCATTGACCCCCAGCGACCTTGCCTCATCAACTCCGCACTCGCCTTGTCTTCATCACTCGCCACCACTTTTAGTTGGAAGTGCATCACAGACCCAAAAGAACACCCCCCCCCCCCCTATTTCAGCACTCTGGAGTTTCTTCCACTTGGCCTCAATTCTGTGTCCTGCGTGGTTGCTGCTCCCAGATCTGCAGTGCAGGACAGGCATGTGGCATCGGAGGTGAAGTGCTGGTCTGGGATCAGGGCATCTCCCTAAAGTGGCTTCAGAAGCAGTTTTCCCCGACTGCTGCGGTCCGAACTGAGCAATAAGCAGGTTTTCGGGACGAGACGCCACAGAAGAAGAATTTGCAGAAAGTGTGACAGACGGTGGCGAGAGAAGGGGAAATAAACCACGTCACGCGGAGCAGAATGGCAAAAAAGTGTCTGCGGAATCCACACGGGTGTGCGTGTGTTTGGTCTCCTCCTTAGTATTGATGCATGCTAATTTAAAGCAGCACGGGCTCCTGATGAGACTCGGCGACGGCAGGCCGGGCAGGAGAGGCGACGCCGGCGTCCGCCGAGACACGTCGTGCACACCGTCACTCAGCAAGCGGAAAAGGGGGGGTGGAGATGAAGCATCATAGGGAGATTTAACCTATTTTCTTGAAAGCCATTTGATTGATGGGTGCTGATGCACATCTTTTCAAAGACTACCCTGAAGATGTCTCATTAAAAATACATTCGAGGAGCTGGAAACACAAACAAATGCGTTTTTTTTTCCTTTGTTTTTGGTTTGATCGAAACACGACTCAGACGTGGCAAAGTGGTTAGTGCTTCTGCCTCACAATACGAAGGTCCTGCAGTCCTGGGTTCAATCCCGGGCTCGGGATCTTTCTGTGTGGAGTTTGCATGTTCTCTCCGTGAATGTGTGGGTTCTCTCCGGGAACTCTGGGTTCCTCCCACCTCCAAAGACATGCACCTGGGGATAGGCCCCTCCCACCTCCAAAGACATGCACCTGGGGATAGGCCCCTCCCACCTCCAAAGACATGCACCTGGGGATAGGCCCCTCCCACCTCCAAAGACATGCACCTGGGGATAGGCCCCTCCCACCTCCAAAGACATGCACCTGGGGATAGGCCCCTCCCACCTCCAAAGACATGCACCTGGGGATAGGCCCCTCCCACCTCCAAAGACATGCACCTGGGGATAGGCCCCTCCCACCTCCAAAGACATGCACCTGGGGATAGGCCCCTCCCACCTCCAAAGACATGCACCTGGGGATAGGCCCCTCCCACCTCCAAAGACATGCACCTGGGGATAAGCCCCTCCCACCTCCAAAGACATGCACCTGGGGATAGGCCCCTCCCACCTCCAAAGACATGCACCTGGGGATAGGCCCCTCCCACCTCCAAAGACATGCACCTGGGGATAGGCCCCTCCCACCTCCAAAGACATGCACCTGGGGATAGGCCCCTCCCACCTCCAAAGACATGCACCTGGGGATAGGTTGATTGGCAACACTAAATGGTCCCTAGTGTTTGAATGTGAGTGTTGTCTATCTTTGTTGGTTGGTCCTGTGATGAAGTGGCGACTTGTCCACGGTGTACACCGCCTTCCGCCCGATTGTAGCTGAGATGGGCGCCAGCGCCCCCCGTGACTCCAAAAGGGAATAAGCGGTAGAAAAATGGATGGATGGATGACTCAGACATCCAAGTCTGCCTTTCACGTCAGAGCTGTTAGTGAAGTGGGGTCAAAGGTCAGCATTAGGGGTGTGGGGAAAAAATTTATTCGAATTTGAAACGCGATTCTCACGTTGTGCGATTCAGAATCGATTGTCATTTTTTTTTTAAATCGATTTTTTTTTATTTTTTATTTTTTTTATCAATACACAACAATACCATAACAATGTAATCCAATTCCAAAAGCAAACCTGAGCCAGCAACACTCAGAACTGCAATAAACAGAGCAATTGAGAGGAGACACAAACACCACACAGAACAAACCAAAAGTAGTCAAACAAAAATGAATATTATCAACAACAGTATCATTATTAGTTATAATTTCAGCATAGCAGTGATTAAAAATCCCTTACTGACATTATCATTAGACATTTATAAAAATAATAAAAAAGAACAATAGTGTCACAGTGACTTACACTTGCATGGCATCTCATAAGCTGGACAACACACTGTGTCCAATGTTTTCACAAAGATAAAATAAGTCATAATTTTGCTTCCTTTAATAGTTAAAACAAATTTACATTATTGCAATCAGTTGATAAAACATTGTCCTTTACAATTATAAAAGCTTTTTACAAAAATCTACTACTCTGCTAGCATGTCAGCAGACTGGGGTAGATCCTGCTGAAATCTATGTATTGAATGAATACACAATCCTTTTAAATTGGGAAAAAAATTGTTTTTGAATCGAGAATCGATTTTGAATTGAATCGTGGGACACCCAAAGATTCACAGCCCTAGTCTAGTCAGCATGGTCCTAATGGGTCATTCAGAACTTCCCAGTCTTAGGCCCCGTTTACACTAAGCTGCATAAGGTTATCCCACCTAACCTTGTCCGTGTCCACACACACACACACACACACACACACACACACACACACACACACACACACACACACACACACACACACACACACACACACACACACACAATGGTCGTTAAAGACCCCCCCCTGTCCGCCAGCACAACACGACCTAGTACGCATCATGCGTGGAAAATGCACACGTCATAGTCACCTCCAGTGTTGTTTTGCATGCAACTTCTTCAATGTAACTTATCTGAACAATATCCAGTGTTGTGTTATTTCAGTTAACTGGAATCCAGTGTGCTGTGTGGCCCTATGGTAGTGAATCACACCTGAGACATCATCAATTCATCAGATCTGTATTTTAATGTGATAAAGAACATTTTACATCAATCAAACTAGGGATCTAGTTTTGTGGTCAGGACACTCACTCTTTTGCCTTCACCTTCATTGTCCATTCCTTTTTGGTGACTTTATATAATCTGAATATATATACCATGAACAAGTAGAAAAACTTATTGGGGTGTTACCATTTAGTGGTCAATTGTACGGAATATGTACTGTACTGTGCAATCTACTAATACAAGATTTAATCAATAAATCAATCGATGGACCTAGATTTTGAGTCCGCGACATACATGGCAGACAATAATTGATTTGCCAGTCCAAATGCATTCGTCGTTTTTCTCGACGGCCAGGTAATACAAAGCATACGCTACCTATTTTATCACATCCACGATAGCCCACATTCTCGTTGTCTCTCCTTCGACAAATGGACAAACTAACTCTTCCGGGCTACAATATACACCCTTGCTTCCCCACCCCCACCCCCTATTGTAACCCAGAAGAGTTAGGGCTGCATTGTATTCTGGGTATTTGTTCTGTTGTGTTAATGTCATGTTACAGTGCAGCTTTCTCCCAAAATGTGTTTGTCAATCTTGTTTGGTGTGGGTTCACAGTGTGGCGCATATTTGTAACAGTGTTAAAGTTGTTTATACGGCCACCCTCAGTGTGACCTGTATGGCTGTTGACCAAGTATGCCTTGCAGTCACTTCCTTGGTCTGCAAAGGCCTCATACAATATGTTTGTATGGTGGAAAAGCAGACGAGATGACAGATTGTAGAGGACGCTAAAGGCAGTGCCGTGCCCTAATATTGTTGTCCAGGTAAAAACCGGGAGAATGATTGCCCCCGGAGATTGTCGGGAAGGGCACTGATATTCGGGTGCTTCTCGGAAAGTTCGCGACTGTTGACAAGTATGTTGCTAGGGCGGGAAAGCCATTCAAAGAAGGTGAATTAAAAAGTGCATGTTAGATTTTTTTAAGAAATCTTTTCTTGCAGCCCAGCCTCATCCAGTTTCTGCATCCAGTGGCCCTCAGGTCAATTGAGTTTGAGAGCCCTGGTTTAAGGGGTTAATGGACTTAGTGTAGACAGGTCCTTAATTGTGTGTCCTCATCTTTATTGGCCTTTGTGCTGAGTTCCTTATCTGCCACACTCACCATCCCTCAATCATCTTTGTCTTGCCTCGCTATGCATGGCCTCTTTAATGGCGGCTGCTTTTTAAAACACTTAGACATGATCTAGTGCCCACAGAGGCTCTTCCATTAGCTGTGCTATGTATTTATCACGGCGCCCGGCCTCTCACGAGATTACTAACGCCACAATTATCTCGCCTCCACCTTGGTTCAACACTTTTTTTTTTTAAGTGTGGTTTTTTAATTTAATTTAAGGGTCGACAGGATTTACTAGTAACTGTCAATGACTTCTTCCCACAGGACGGCCGGTTGAGAGTCAACGACCAGCTAATTGCAGTAAATGGCGAAGCACTGCTTGGACGATCCAACCACACCGCCATGGAGACACTGAGACGATCCATGTCGTCGGAGGGCAACACCCGGGGTACCATCCAGCTTGTGGTGCTGCGGGCCTGCAGAGTGGAGGTGATGATGAGTTGTCTTATTGAAAACATGCTGTTTGCTGCTCCTTTCTTTATATCCTCAATTCTACATTTTATCACACATACCAGACTTTCCAGACTGCAGAGTGCACTGGTTTATAAGCTGCACCCACTAAATTTGAGAAAATAGAAAAAAATAAATCCCAATATGTTAAGCCACAACAGACTAGAAGCCGCGGATATATATATATATAAATATATACGTTGTGAAATGAGTTATTTATAAAGAAATATATATATAATATATATATATATATATATTTATGTATGTATATATATATACATATATTTATGTATATATATATATATATATATATATATTTATGTATGTATGTATGTATATATGTATGGATGTGTATATATATGTATGTATGTATGTGTATATATGTATATATATATGTGTGTGTGTATATATATATATATATGTATGTATGTGTGTGTATATATATATATATGTATGTATGTGTGTGTATATATATATATATATATATATATATGTGTATGTGTGTATATATATATATATATGTATGTGTGTATACATGTATGTATATTTGTGTATATATATAAATAAATATATACACATATATATATATATATATACATATATATACAGACTGGGGTAGATCCTGCTGAAATCCTATGTATTGAATGAATACAGAATCCTTTTAATCGGAAAAATATCCTTTTTGAATCGAAAATCGAATCGAATTGAAAAAAATCGATATATTATCGAATCCTGATCCCAAGAATCGATATTGAATTGAATCGTGGGACAACAAAAGATTTGCAGCCCTAATATATATATATATATATATAATGTGTATATATACATATACATATATATATATATATATATATATAATGTATTATGCGTACCAGAGCACCATCATATCTTCTCTAACATTTACTATTACTTATTTCCCTTTTCATAGCTCTTTACTTGGTCCTTTCCATGTTAAGTTCCATGCACACTTCTTAAAATTTAACTGAGTACTTATTTTGTTCTGTTGTTTTAAGCTATTTTAGTACATAGCATGTCTTTTTGTCTGCTACTGTCTTGCTCGTAATATGTTTAGCCTCGTCCTCCAGTGATATTAGTACGTGTAAGGAATATAGATATTTTCCGCAATAGCAGTAAGGATTATTACCTTTGAGAAGGTGGACATACTCAGTCAGCCGGGGGACACAATTAAATAAAGGATAGTCCAGAGGTGATGGTTGTTTGTGATTGGCATTGAAAGACTTCATTCAGCATTGGCCGACCTCATACTTTTTCACGGGGTCGATTGGCGCATTTCTAATCAATACAAAATCAATTCCATAGAACTACTCCAACACGCCTTTTTGGAATCCAAGAACTCTAAGAGAACCCATGCAAGCAAAAATATATAATTTGCCAAATCCACAAAGGCAATAAAACATTAATGGAGGGTCTATGCAGTCATTAACCAGCATACCGTATTTCTTTAAAACATCTTCTAACTCCGGCGCTTACCAAAGGCATGCGGTAAATTTAGGCCTGCGCTTATAAATTTGATTGTGATGTAAGGATACCATCATGAAAAGCACATTTAATTAAAAAAAAACGTTATTATGGTCTTACCTTTACTTATAAATGAAGTCCATGCGCAGCTCCTTCTGATCAAAAGCATCGATAACTTGTTTATAGAAGTCTTCCTTATCTTTCTTCAGTTTTAAAAGTCTCTCTGTCTCAATGGAGATCTTCCTTTATTACCTCCTGCTTCCATTGAAAGTCCAGTTTAGAAAACTGTTTTATTTTAGATATGTAATCCTCCATGTTAAAAGTGCAAGCGAGAGGAAAAAATAAAGGATCGCTGCTCACTCTTGCTGCTTGTTGTCACTTCTTCTGCAGCCGAGTAGTCGCAAGAAGGATCACTAGCGCCCTCTACCACCAGGAGGCGGGAGTCATTTAATGACTCATATTTGACACGCGCAGCTACGGTATATTAATAAAACATAGCTGCTTACTGTTCTTTTTAGCATATTCAATAGCTTGGACCTTAAATCCTACAGAATAGCTCTTAATCTTCTTCCCTTTATGCGATTTCAAATGATTGAAATCAGCCTCCTCCATTTTGAAAATGATGACAGGTGAAGTGTCACTCGTGACGTGACGAGTTTGACCCGGTGGAAATTCTAGACATGTGCTAATAAAAGTAATATTTAGCGAAACGAGTTTGACCCGGCGTTAATCCTGAGTCGGCGGTAATGCAAAGCATGCGCTAACTATTTTACGAAACGAGTTTGACCCGGCAGTAATTCTAGGCAGGCGCATACTATATACCCGGTGGCAATTCAAGGAAATACGGCAGTAATATTCCTTATTTTACTGGTTTTACTTCTGTTTCTACTTTTGCATATGTTGCCTTCTTTTCCCTGTAGGGGCGCTCCATTTCCAACTGCATAGTTAGTCAGCTCAAGCCTCACGTGGGCTCCGACAATCAGGTAGGAGCGGCCAACACCAGCCAGCCGCCTCCGCCTCAGCGCTCCTCGTCCCTCCTCCCCCCGCTGTGGAGGCGGGCATCCGAGCCGCTTCCTCACAGCCGCCGGCAGCGTTACACACTGATGCCCGGAGAGACCCACACTCGATACACCTATGGGTTAAACCTTAGGGAGAGACCGACTTGTTACACATTCGGCCTCGCACACGCCGCCGTTCAATACGTCGAGGACGCCAGCGGCTGCAGGCCCGCCTACGAGTTTGGCCTCGTGCCGAGACCCGGAGACGAAACGTGGAACACGGAGTACAGATACGCACACGACGGTGCAAAGAACCCGACACTCGCACACATGCCGTGTGACCCGTCTCTCGCCGCACACCCGTGTCCTCACAGTCGCGCTCACGACAGCTTGAAGAGCAACGCGTACACGGAGAACATCAGGGCCATGGCGGGGCAGATGTACGCCCACAGAAATCAGACGAGCACGCAGAGACACGGCGACACACACTCACAATGTTCCACACACAAGCACGCTTTCACTCCACACCATGACCTGCAGCTCTGACCTTTGTGCAACTCTCCTCTTAAGTCGATTTCACGCACCAAGCATATCTTCTTTCTATGGAAGTACAACTTATATAAATCAATATAATATTAATACATATAATAATAAATATACAAATACAAATAAATAAATGGGCTCTACCAAGGATGTCGTTGTGCTTTGTGCAGCCCTTTGAGACACTAGTAATTTACGGCTATATAAATAAATATTGGATTGATTGATTGAAATAATTTTTATAATTAAACGCATATTCGTAAATATAAATAATGTAATTTTTGAGATTTGAAAATATACACAAATGTGTAAATATAAATATGTGACATACTGTACAAATAAATCAAGAATTTGTATGAATAAACGTGTATTTGTAAATATATTTTTGAGATATGAATATAAATATGCTTGATTTTGTATTTGTATTGAATTTGCATATGTGGATGGCTTTTTTGCTTTTGTGTCGATGAGACATTCCTCCCACAAACCAGATGCACAAATAAATGGGACCTACACACTCCCCTCAACAACCAGCAGAGGGCACTGCAGCCTGATAAGAGATTAGTATATATATCGGGGCAAGGTCATTAAACAGCATTGATACATTAAAATAAGCAGCTGGCACAGTCTTTCAGATTAACTGGATAAATTTGCATTAGCTAATGCAACGCTAACGTTAGCTAGCTCATTCCCGTTGTGCGTTCTCTCTGTAAAGACGTGGATTGTTTTTGTGCGTAGAACTCTGGGCATTTTACATATAATTCTCTGTGACCCAGACCGCTCTGGCTGCAGTGCCCTCTGCTGGTTGTTCAAGGGAGTGTGTAGGTCACATTTATTTGTGGGAAGAATGTCTCATCGACACAAAAGCAGCAAAATCAATACAAATACAAAATCAAGCATATTTGTATTCAAATATCAAAAATATATTTACAAATACATGTTTGTTTATACAAATTTGTGATTTATTTGTACGGCACAATTTGACATTTATAAATTTGTATATATTTTCAAATCTCAGAAACATATTTACAAATTTGTGATTTGTGCAAATTATGTATTTGTTTATCACATTTGTATTTATATATTTATTAATATATGCACATGTATTAATATATTGATATACAAAAGTTGACAATTCTACTTCCATATTTTTCACTTTTTTTTATTTTATTTTTTTAATTTTTCTTCCTTGCTTTTGTCTCTGAGTAAATTGACACTTTGTTTCTACAACACAAGGTACCTTCCTTCCTTGTCTTCCTCTGATTAAAGCTCATCTAAAACCTGCATGCTGGTTCTGGGTTCCTTCTTTGCACTCCTCGGACCAATTAAATGCTTCTGTACCACTCCTTTCTGTCCTTGCATTCTTCTTTTCTTTCCTTTATTACGCACACACGCTCCCACTTTTATATCCGAGCAGCAAGAGGGTCACCTCCTATCGGGCGACGGATCGTGTCGCTGCAAACACATTTCAGATGTGTTAAAAATCAGAACCATGAAACTTTTAGCGGCCATTGGTTATTTTTACCTCTCCCATGTGTTGTGGGGAATATTGCACCAATGGATTAAGGTGTCACAAAAATATTTCTCACTTTCCTGGAACTGTCTTAAATCCCATGTGGCAAATGTGCAGGCAGCTCAGAACCCCATAACCAAGACGGTTCAAAAAAATGTTTTTAATCATGATGGAAACTGCCCTTTTTTGGGATTTTTCCTATTAGTCACAATCCTTATGTCAGACAAGAACACGTAGTTTTCTTTTTTCAATTGATTGTAATTGCTAACGTACGAATAACAAGGTGGCTAACAATGCAGCTACAAAGTCTTCTAAACACGCCAACAATACTCCATTTGCTTGTCATAATCTGAATATTAACGAAGTATTAGCGATGTTAGTAGCGCCAACGCCGAGGAACTACTTTTAGGAGTTACCGTATTTGCCTGAATTGCCACTGGGGCGCTTATTATTTTAAAACCTCTTTTCACTCCGGCACTTACCAAAGGCATGCGGTAAATTTAGGCCTGCACTTAAAAATTTGAGTGTGATGTAAGGATACCATCATGAAAAGCACTTTTAATAAAAAAAAAAGGTTATTATGGTCTTACCTTTACTTATAAATGAAGTCCATGCGCAGCTCCTTCTGATCAAAAGCATCGATAACTTGTTTATAGAAGTCTTCCTTATCTTTCTTCAGTTTTAAAAGTCTCTCTGTCTCGATGGAGATCTTCCTTTATTACCTCCTGCTTCCATTGAAAGTCCAGTTTAGAAAACTGTTTTATTTTAGATATGTAATCCTCCATGTTAAAAGTGCAAGCGAGAGGAAAAAATAACCGATCGCTGCTCACTTTTGCTGCTTGTTGTCACTTCTTCTGCAGCCGAGTAGTCGCAAGAAGGATCACTAGCGCCCTCTACCACCAGGAGGCGGTAGTCATTTAATGACTCATATTTGACACACGCAGCTACGGTATATTAATAAAACATAGCTGATTACTGTTCTTTTTAGCATATTCAATAGCTTGGACCTTAAATCCTACTGAATAGCTCTTAATCTTCTTCCCTTTATGCGATTTCAAATGATTGAAATCAGCCTCCTCCATTTTGAAAATGATGACAGGTGAAGTGTCACTCGTGACGTGACGAGTTTGA
>NC_084637.1:34395429-34515429 GCF_033978795.1 Nerophis ophidion
CATATGAGTTGGGAAATTGTGTTTGATGTAAATATAAACAGAATACAATGATTTGTAAATCATTTTCAACCCATATTTAGTTGAATATGCTAAAAAGATCAAACTCATAAACTAATTTTTTTTTACAAATAATAACTTACAATTTAATGGCTGCAACACTTGCCAAAGTAGTTGGGAAAGGGCATGTTCACCACTGTGTTACATCACCTTTCCTTCAAACAACACTCAATAAACATTTGGGAACTGAGGAAACTAATTGTTGAAGCTTTGAAAGTGGAATTCTTTCCCATTCTTGTTTTATGTAGAGCTTCAGTCCTTCAACAGTCCGGGGTCTCCGCTGTTGTATTTACACTTCATAATGCGCTACACATTTTCCATGGGAGACAGGTCTGGACTGCAGGCGGGCCAGGAAAGTACCCACACTCTTTTTTTACAAACCCATGCTGTTGTAACACATGCTGAATGTGGCTTGGGATTGTCTTGCTGAAATAAGCAGGGGCGTCCATGAAAAAGATGGCAGCATATGTTGTTCCAAAACCTGTATGTACCTTTCAGCATTAATGGTGCCTTCACAGATGTGTAAGTTACCCATGCCTTGGGCACTAATGCACCCCCATACCATCACACATGCTGGCTTTTGAACTTTACGTCGATAACAGTCTGGATGGTTCGATTCCCCTTTGGTCCGGATGACACAAAGTCGAATATTTCCAAAAACAATTTGAAATGTGGACTCGTCAGACCACAGAACACTTTTCCACTTTGCATCAGTCTATCTTAGATGATCTCGGGCCCAGAAAAGCCGGCGGCGTTTCTGGATGTTGTTGATAAATGGCTTTTGCTTTGCATAGTAGAGCTTTAACTTGCACTTACAGATGTAGCGACAAACTGTATTTAGTAACAGTGGTTTTCTGAAGTGTTCCTGAGCTCATGTGGTGATGTTTTTTAGAGATTGATGTCAGTTTTTTGAGGGATGGAAGGTCCCGGTCATTCAATGTTGGTTTCCGGCCATGCCGCTTACGTGGAGTGATTTCTCCAGATTCTCTGAACCTTTTGATGATATTATGGAGCGTAGATGTTGAAATCCCTAAAATTCTTGCAGTTGCACTTTAAGAAAGGTTGTTCTTAAACTGTTTGACTATTTGCTCACGCAGTTGTGGACAAAGGGGTGTACCTGTCGGCATCTAGTGGATTACGTGAGTGACTCAGGCCAATGACCATGGAGTGAACTTTCTAAAGATAGATGCACAGTATTACTTATATAACCCAATCCAAACAACCTTCCCTAGACATGGGGCAGAAATAATATAACACGCGGCATAGCTCGGTTGGTAGAGCAGCTGTGCAGCAACTTGAGGGTTGCAGGTTCGATTCCCGCTTCCGCCATCCTAGTCACTGCCGTTGGGTCCTTGGGCAAGACACTTTACCCACCTGCTCCCAGTGCCACCCACACTGGTTTAAATGTAACTTAGATATTGGGTTTCACTATGTAAAGCGCTTTGAGTCACTAGAGAAAAGCGCTATATAAATATAATTCACTTCACACTGAACTTTGTGGATATTATTTTAAAAAAAGTCTAATATACACCTATTCAAAACTATTGCAAGGCATGATGGGGGAAAAATGCAAAAAAAAAAAAAACTCTCCACAATGATCCATGTTTTGTTGACTTTAGCTGCTTGATATTTCTGATTGATTACAAAACTTTAAGGGAAGGTAAACAAGGTAGGGGTTGAACTTTCACATGCTTAAAATATTCAATTCTAATAATAATAATAAATATAATCTACCCATTATATTTCAATATGTAAATACACACATTTACATGTATATATATATATATATTATTTGCCGTTACTGTAGAATGGCTTAATATTGTAGTGTAGTTGAAAAAAGAAAATAAACTTTAATCTCTGTGAGCAGAAATAAATATAGAACATTTTAAAGTGCTAGAGTTGGAAAAACTTGGTTGGGCGTTGTCATCATGGCATTCTCGCCAGTTCGTTCGTGTTGATGGGCTTGTATTGCCCCTTCGGTTTGAAGTGAACATATTCCTACCACAGAGACTTTTGGCTCGGTGAACATATTTTTTCTTCTAAATTTGTGTTACTTTGTGGAACTTCTCACTAGCGCGCCACGAGTAGTGAGGCCACCATGTCCGTGTGTGTGTGTGTGTGTGTGTGTGTGTGTGCGTGTGTGTGTGCGTGTGTGTGTGTGTGTGTGTGTGTGTGTGTGATGCTGCTCTGCGCTCACCGAGACCAAATCTGTGTTCACACGGCAGGCTAGGAAGTGCAATTCAAAAAGCGCTTCTATTTTGTGGAAAATAGCAATGGAAACGCAGCGAGTGTGACGTCATAGTTCCTAGCATCCCCTGATGACGTCATAGTTCCTAGCATCCCCTGACTTATCGTGCTCTCCTCATATCCACTTCCATTTATTTAGTTTGGTAGCTATTCTGCCCAATTAATAAACACACACATTTACTCCGCTTTAAAAAATCCGCAGCCTTCATCAAAGGCTGACGGCTCAAAGAGTCCAATTCCATCCTGGCCCGGTCCGTCATCACCTAGCAACTCAATTATTTCAGAGAATTCCGCCAAGTCTTGTTGTCCCCTGAAAAAGACTCTTCTGCATCGGGCTAACTGGGAAATGAAAAGAAATATTACAACACTTTGTTCTAGATGCAAATACTTTTCAGGCTGCTTGAGTTGCAGTCAACAAAAGGAATAAACAACAAGTTTAATCCTTCTGGGTAATAAAAGAAGGCACCGTAATCTTCTGATGTTGGAGTCAACATCATACATTTTTCATAGATCACATTTGGTTTGCATTCAGCACACTTTCTTTTTTTGCATATGAACCTTTTAATATCAATGTTTGTCATCTTTCCCCATCTTCTTTCTGCTGTGTGTTCCACAGGAGCCTGAGGGCCACCGTGCCTACGAGGGGGCTTCCAGACCCTCAGCGCTCACCGACAAATACATGACTGGCGGCTCCGGGGGTGGTAAGTGCACGCTTGACTTTGCCGCTCCGTACAAAATATGGCTTCTTTTGAACCGCCGCAAAGCTGCTTTAAGCGTTGTGTGTTCTCCCGTTTTGGACAACTGTGCCATTGTGTGTGTTTACAGTATTTGCTTTTGAAATGTTGTGAAGGGTTTTTATGCAAACTGTCCCTCTATCCTTTGCATACTTGCCAACTCTACACTGTAAAAAAATGGTCATCTACTGGCAGCTACGGCTGCCAAACCAAAACCATAAAATGAAAGTAAAACATTGTAAACCAAATAATGATCAAAAACATTATATTTGCAGACGTTTTCATGAAAAATTTTGCGGAAAAATAACGTAAATTTACAGATTTTTACTAAATTATTAAGACCAACCACCTTTAATAATGTGACGATGCAAACCTTTATTCTACAGTTTTTCCACATGATCACAATCAATCACCTTTAATGAAGTGACAGTGCTGATATTTCCACAGAAAAATAACATTACTTTACAGATTTTTTCTGAACTGTTAAGATCAGGGGTCTCAAACTCAATTTACTTGGGGGCCACTCAATGCAGAAACTTGGTTAAAAGTGGATTCACCTTCTTTGAATGGCTCACCCGCCCTCGCAACAAACTTGCAAATCCTCCCGAGAGACTTTCGGTGACCCTCCTGAAGGATTGTCCCGATGTTCGCCTGGACAAGTATATTAAGGGCGTGCCGTGACAGCACTGCCTTTATCGTCCACTACAACCTTTCTTCACGTTCGCTCATTCACCATATAAACAGCGTGCCGACTTAATACCATGTTTTATAAGGCTTCGGCAGACATACAATAGTGACTGCAAGGCATACTTGATCAACAGCCATACAGGTCACACTGAGGGTGGCTGTACAAACAAATTTAACACCGTTACAAATATGTGCCACACTGTGAACCCACACCAAACAAGAATGACAAACACATTTCGGGAGAACATCCGCACTGTAACACAACATAAACACAACAGAACAAATACCCAGAATCCCATGCAGCCCTAACTCTTCCGGGCTATGCCCCCCTTTGTGCGTCGGTTGAGGTGGGCATGGTTTGGTGGTAACAAGGGTGTATATTGTAACACGGAAAATTTAGGGCTGCATGGGATTGTTGTGTTGTGTTTATGTTGTGTTACGGTGAAGATGTTCTCCCAAAATGTGTTTGTCGTTCTTGTTTGGCGTGGGTTCACAGTGTGGCGCATATTTGTAACAGTGCTAAAGTTGTTTATACGGCCACCCTCAGTGTGACCTGTATGGCTGTTGACCAAGTATGTATTGCAGTCACCAACGTACTGTAAGTCATATAACAGAAAAAAATGTTAAATTGTTAGTATAAGCATAAACATTTATATAACAGGCTACATATATTTTTCAATTTGAATGTACACATAAATATTTAAAAAAATCAGATTTACCTTAAAGTTACATATAAAACTGTTAGATTGTTAGTATGGACATACACTGTTATATAACAAGCTACATATTTAATGACAGTTAATTACTGTAAGTTTAAATGAATTTAAAAGTAATTTAAGAAAACAAATATGTATAATTGTAGTATTTTTCTGTAAAAAAAATGTAAATATACATAGTTTGTCATTACTGGCATATTACTTTAAATAAAAGGCGGATTGTTTATTTACAGATAATGTCTTCAATTCTACAGTTTTACAACCTATTTAAAAAAAAGAAAAATTACAGTAGAAATTTAGAGTAAATTAACGATAAAAATAGGATTTTTTTATACAGTGCAGGATAAAGTCTCTTTATTGATTGATTGATTGATTGATACTTTTATTAGTAGATTGCACAGTACAGTACATATTCCGTACAATTGACCACTAAATGGTAACACCCCAATAAGTTTTTCAACTTGTTTAAGTCGGGGTCCACGTTAATCAATTCATGGTAACTATGACCCCATAGTTTCTGGTCTGTGGCGGTATTCTGTAAGACCTGAAGAGAACCTACACCAGCACACGCAGAGCATGAAACTATGCAAGATTTGAACCTGCAACTTTCTCGTTGTGAGATAAGAGTGCTGTGTTGTGCTTCCTGCTTTGTAAAAATGACACATCTCTCTCAGGCCGCCTTTAAATGTGCATTTACATCTCGGCCTCACCTCAGAATATTTATCCTGGCATTGCTGGTGTTTCTTCCCCCGCTGAAATCTGCATTTGCTTTTCATGTGCAGAAGATCTGACCTTGGAATCATTATGTTGATGTAATTGGCTAATTTGCATAAATAGTTCTGTGCCACATGTGTGCCGTCGAGGAAAAACAAAACAAAAAGAAATAGCTCGCTCTCTGAGTGAGACTTGCAAACTGATTTTTATTCCTATTTTACCTGCCGTCCTGGTCCTGGTCCTCCCACTGGAATGCTGGGAGATGCTCTTCTTGTTGTCACTCCTCCATCTGATGGTGGTGGTGGTGGTGGGGGTTGAACACAAAAGAGTTTACAGCTGGGGAGTGATGCCATTTTTTTCCTGTCTGGTGGTTTTATTTATGGAAATATTTCAAAGAGAGAGAAATTGAGTGCGACTTTTGTATGGAAATGTTTCCAGTCTGTTTTTTTTAGCAGTTGATTGCGGCTCTTTTGAGTATTTGATGTATTTGTAAATGTGTAAGCTAGCTGAGCTCCATGTTGATCCTCCAAAAACGGCCTTTTGTGTGTGTTTTTTTTTTTTTTAAGTGCCTGCTTTGTACCGGCTGATTATTATAAATAGATCAAAGCGTGCAATTCCTTTCAGTTTTGGTGCAGCCTTTGGTAGCTCCATGCACCGAACACAAACAACAACGTCTGATCGTTACGAGAATAACTTAAAAACCCGCCAAGATCGTCAAAGATCCTTACAGGGATGATGTACGACAACACCTGCTGTAACGTTGTCTGTGTTTATTTGCAGCTCTCCATCCTTCTGCCACCACCAATGGCAACCAGGGTCACCATGGCAATAAGGAAGGCTTCCCCCCCAGCACAGTGGAGGACATGACTGGAGACCCACAGCTGAAGTCCTTGCAATACAGGTGTGCACACACGCCGTGAACATCCTAGTTAAAGAGGTCATATTGTGATAACCTTGGAACATTTACAACATGTCCTTGTGGTCTACATAACATGTCAAAATGGGGCTTTGAACAATACTTATTTACCTGCCACAGGCCTCTTCCACAGTGTCTCCAGCAGAGGTGGCAATCTTTAGGCACCTCACGATTCTATTACCATTCAGCAGCTACGGTTCCATTAAAAATTAATTATTGATGCATCTTTGAATTACCCTATTTTCTTCAATTTCCGCCGGGTATATAGTATGCGCCTGCCTAGAATTACCGCCGGGTCAAACTCGTCACGTCACGAGTGACACTTCACCTGTCATCATTTTCAAAATGGAGGAGGCTGATTTCAATCATTTGAAATCGCATAAAGGGAAGAAGATTGTGAGCTATTCAGTAGGATTTAAGGTCCAAGCTATTGAATATGCTAAAAAGAACAGTAAGCAGCTATGTTTTATTAATATACCGTAGCTGCGTGTGTCAAATATGAGTCATTAAATGACTCCCGCCTCCTGGTGGTAGAGGGCGCTAGTGATCCTTCTTGCGACTACTTGGCTGCAGAAGAAGTGACAACAAGCAGCAAGATGAGCAGCGATCCTTTTTTTTTCCTTTTGCTTGCACTTTTAACATGGAGGATTACATATCTAAAATAAAACAGTTTTCTAAACTTGACTTTCAATCGAAGCAGGAGGTAATAAAGGAAGATCTCCATCGAGACAGAGATACTTTTAAAACTGAAGGAAGATTTCCATAAACAAGTTATCGATGCTTTTGATCAGAAGGAACTGCGCATGGACTTCATTTATAAGTAAAGGTAAGACCATAATAACGTTTTTTTTATTAAATGTGCTTTTCATGATGGTATCCTTACATCACACTCAAATTTATAAGAGCAGGCCTAAATTTACCGCATGCCTTTGGTAAGCGCCGGAGTGAGAAGAGGTTTTATAATAATTAGTGCATGCTTGCCTTTACCGCATGCCTTTGGTAAACGCCGGCGTGAAAAGAGGTTTTAAATTAATTAGCAACTCAGCGACAATTCAAGGAAATACGGTATACTTACAGCATGTATGGAAAACGTTAATGGAGGCTTTTGGATGTTTATTGGAGCGCTATAAAGGCGTAACAGAGGGACTTCCATTGGCTTCATTGTTAGCTGACTTTCGCTATGCTTTATTTAGTTTTAGAATATATTTTAAAAAAAGGTGCAACGCATACAGTTTACCTTAAAATCACACGCCAGTTGACATTGAGATGTCCTTCATTAAACACCAAACATTGTTTTGTTTCTAAAAGATATATCAGATCAAAGGTTGTTTTGAGATAAGTTGATGGGTGTAGATCTAAAATATTGAAAGAGACATATTGGACCAAAAATACGAAAACAAATCCGTCTGGAGCCGTAAAAAAATAGAAGCCATATTACATACAGATAGTGTGTCATGAGATATATTGAATTATGAGGACTTAAAGGAAACTAAATGAGCTCAAATATATCTACAAATGAGGCATAATGATGCAATATGTACATACAGCTAGCCTAAATAGCATGTTAGCATCGATTAGCTTGCAGTCATGCAGTGACCAAATATGTCTGATTAGCACTCCACATAAGTCAATAACAGCAACAAAACTCACCTTTGTGCATTCATGCACAACGTTAAAAGTTTGGTGGACAAAATGAGACCGGAAAAGAAGTGGCTTAAAACACGTCTTAGAAAGTCGGAGAAAGTTATACATGTAAACAAACTACGGTGCGTTCAAGGACCGCTAAAATGAGTAGGACAAAACGGCGCTCACCAAATGCTCGAATCAGTGAAGCATGTTTAATAAAAAAGTGTGCTTTAGAACGTTTAGGGATGTTTGTGTCATGTTTGTCCTCCTACAGAAACCATATTAAAACAAAAAATATATATTTTGTATTTTTTCCCCTCATCTTTTTCCATTTTTCATACATTTTTGAAAAAGCTCCAGAGAGCCACTAGGGCGGCACTTAAGAGCTGCAGGTTGCCGACCCCCAGTGTAGATATATAAGGTTTATTTTTGTCTAGGAGGTGCCGCCCTGTTAGTTGATGTGTTGCATAGAGCAGTGTTTTTCAACCACTGTGCTGCGGCACACAAGTGTACCGTGACATAATGTCTGGTGTGCTGTGGCTGATTACGTCATTCCACCTAATTGGGTTAAACATTTTTTTTTGCCAACTAGTAATTATAATCTGTAAATATTGTGTCGTTGTTGAGTGTCGGGGCTGTCTAGAACTTGGCAGAGTAACCGTGTAATACTCTTCCATATCAGCAGGGGGCTAATTGCTCTGTAGAGGTTGGGAACATGGTTTGTCATGATCACAATATGCGGGAGGCAGTGTGCAGGTAAAAAGGTGTCTAATGCTTAAACCAAAAATAAACGAGTTGATTGCTGCTAAGAAAAGGCTTTGAACCTTAGGGAGAATTATGCAAAACTAAACTAAAACTGAACTGGCTGCAAGATAAACAAAAACAGAATGCTGGACGACAGCAAAGACTTACAGCAGACGGCGTCCACAAAGTACATCCGTACATGACGTGACAATCAACACCAAAATAGGAGGGCAAGACAAGAAGTAAAAGACTACACACAGGAAAACAGCAAAGAACTCCAAATAAGTCAGGGTGTGATGTGACAGGTGGTGACAGTACACCTACTTTGAGACAAGAGCTGTAGTCGTGCATGCTTGGTTATGCTTTAAAGTCATATCCAACAATTGCGACAACGACTTTTTACTGTCAATGTCGGCTGCCGAGTTTCATTTACTTTGTTTTCTGCTGGTGATGTGCATTGAGATTATTTCAATGAAAAAAATGTGCCTTGGCTGAGAAAAGGTTGAAAAACTGTGGCATTGAGGCCCATTAGCAGCCTTATCTGGACTTGCAGAGGACAACACTGGGAAGCATCAAGCTGAATTCCTTTTTAGTGGACATGACATGTCCTTTTTTACTTGGTTCATCATGGAATGTTTTGTGGGAGTGACTGTTTATCTTACTTGTCTCATTGTCTCATTTCCTTTGTAAGAAAGTTGTGCACGCTCACCTGTTTTGCAGGAAGGGTCCGGCGGACAGCCAGGTGTACAAGCACAAGGACGACCTGCCTCGCAACAGGGCGTCCAAAAGCATGGATCTAGGTGAGCTGGCACACCTGCACTCACGATGCTCATCGAGTGCACAAAGTTGGACAAAGTTATCTTCTACCTGGAGACATCTGACCTCCTCACCTGCGAAACCCAGAGGCTTTCCAGCACACCTGAGCCACACTCAGGGTGTTTGTGCACACACATCAATAGAAGGCGCAGGGTTTCCAATCTTGTGCGTGCGTGCGTCTGCGTGCGTGCATGTGAGTGTGTGTGCGTGTGCGTGTGCGTGTGTGCGTGTGTGTGTGTGTGTGTGTGTGTGTGTGTGTGTGTGTGTGTGTGTGTGTGCGTGCGGCAAAAGGCTTATTTCCTTGTATTAACCTGAAATGCACCCCTGCTCTGCTCTTGTCCCCCGCGTGTCTCGACCGTTCTTGATGCTTTTCTTCGTGTTTTTAAGTATTTCTTTCCTTAAATGCATGTTCCCTATTTGTGTCAGCCATGTTTATTAGGGACCGAATGTCCCTTTGGGACAGAGAACCCTATTGAATTTCTAGCGTTTATTATTTCTTTATTATTATTCCACAGCTCGTAATCTGACCCCCTTAACATGCTTCAAAACTCACCACATCAGGACTGGCAAACATTGCGATTTAATCAAAAAACCCAACCCCAAAACTAAAAATTGCGCTCTAGTGCCCCCTAGGAAGAAAACACAGACATAACTGCCTGTAACTTCCCGTAGGAATGTCGTAGCAACATGAAACTAAAACCTCTATGTAGGTCTCACTTAGACCTACATTTCATATATTGAAAACTACGAGGAAAAATCAACAGGAAGTTTGCAGTTCCCCCTTCAAAACAAAAGTTTTGTAAAAACCGGTCACCTTTTTTCAAACATTATCTCCTCTGAGCGCGTTTGTCGTGTCGGCTTCAAACTACCACAGGAGAGATATTGAACCCTTCTGATTAAAAGTTGATGAAATAGTTTTAATTACTGCTAAGGTTTGGATTTAATCAGCTTTCAAAGAACCGCTGTGCTGAAAACCATTTCAAAGATGGCCGCCGTGCGCAGACACAGTGAGGAAGACGTTTTTTTTTCTTTTCGTTTTTTTCTGTACCGTCTGCTGCTGGTGCGCACGCACCGTCATTCTTGAAGGAGGGGCTGTGATCGTCTATACCGAGATGGCCGCCAGGTGCCGTAGCTAAGCCGGAATGTTTTAAAGTTGTCGTTTGCCTATATATCGTAAAAACAACCATCCAACATATTACAAGTAATTGTAAACTTATAGGTGCCGACCATCAGGGCCGAGTTGCGACGAGTGTCGATGTTAAGATATTACGCCAAGTTGGTAAGTCTATCTGTTTGCTGATAGTAGCTACTAGCCATACCCATGTATTTTCAATGGGCGGTTTTTATCCCGTTTCCTCCTATGTTTCTGCTCCGATTGAATTTCTTTGTATGTTGTCTTTATTTTGGGTACTTACATATGGTGCCTGACTTTTGTGGCGTTTTAACACCATCTGCACTTTTTATGCGCCGAATTGGTAGGTCTATCTGTTTGTTAATAGTAGCTACTAGCCATACCCATGTATTTTCAATGGGCGGTTTTTATCCCGTTTCCTCCTATGTTTCTGCTCCGATTGAATTTCTTTGTATGTCTAGTCTTTATTTTGGGTACTTACATGTGGTGCCTGACTGTTGTGGCGTTTTAAGACCATCTGCACTTTTTATGCGCCTAGTTGGTAGGTCTATCTGTTTGCTAATAGTAGCTACTAGCCGTACCCATGTATTTTCAATGGGCAGTTAGCATCGGGTTTTTGTAACTTATATCTGTCAGTAGACACGTTATGGAAGGTAAAAACTACAATATAATACAAAGTCATGTGTAGTTCTAACTTATATCTGTCAGTAAACACGTTATGGAAGGTAAAAACTACAATATAATACAAAGTCATGTGTAGTTCTAACTTATATCTGTCAGTAGACACGTTATGGAAGGTAAAAACTACAATATAATACAAAGTCGTGTGTAGTTCTAACTTATATCTGGGAAGCCCAGACTTCCCTCTCCTCAGCCACTTCCATATATACTCGGTCCCGTCCATTGCTGCTTGCAGCTTTAATTGTATTTATTTCCCCTCCAGCTCACAGGCCTTGTTCAGTGTGGAAGCCAACAAATCTGCTGGTGTCTGTCTCTCTATCTCCCCTGCTTCTGATTTCCAATCCCGGTTCATTAGGTTCAGCGGATTGGCTTTCTTCCTGCAGCAAACGCCTCCGCCATCCCAGCTGATTGGCTTTCATCATGGACGAGGGTGGTCTGGCCGCACTCTCTGTGTTCTGGCCGCCCTCGGCCCTCTCTTCTCCATCGCCGGCCATCCCCCATCTCAATCTGTTTACATTTCCTCCGCGTTATCTCTCCACTTCTATTGGACTCTATTGCGTCCTGTCTTGATACCGCCGCTCATGTGAACAGAGCGTGCACCTTGTGTCGGGCTTCACCGTCTCGTGTATCTGAGCTTTATCAGCGCCGCGGTGCAGCTCGGCTTTTATTAAACGCCACTTGACCGAAGCAGGTGAGCACCCTCTGTTGACCTTGGATACCTTCAGCAAACAGTCTATTGACTGGAGCTTAAGTAGATACTTATGAGGATGCACACACCGTGCAAGATGAGTGGTGGAATACCTAACACAAGCTGCACAGGACATTAATGGTGCTGCATGAGATGTTTCTTAAGGGTCTTTTTTGCACCGTGGCCAGGGGTGTTGCGCCAAATTCTGGGCTCCAATAGACACGACTCCCCATCTCCCCCTAAAGTCAACATCGCCTACATGTACACACACTGCGAAAAAGAGCTGACAAAATCTAATGAATAAAAGAAATATTTTAGGGAAAACATTTTTCCATGCAGCTAGTTGATTTTATTTGATAATACTTGTGTGTCTAGAAATTAGCAGTATGTAAAAAAAAAAAACATTTTTTTTGTTATTCTGAAATCAAGAATTATTAAAGGGGAACATTATCACAATTTCAAAAGGGTTAAAAACAATAAAAATCAGTTCCCAGTGGCTTGTTGTATTTTTTGAATTTTTTTTCAAAATTTTACCGGTCCCGGAATATCCCTAAATAAAGCTTTAAAGTGCTTTATTTTCGCTATCTTCGAAACCACTATCCATTTCCCTGTGACGTCACACAGTGCTGCCAATACAAACAACATGGCGGTTAGCACAGCAAGATATAGCGACATTAGCTGGGATTCAGACTCGGATTTCAGCGGCTTAAGCGATTCAACAGATTACGCATGTATTGAAACAGATGGTCGGAGTATGGAGGCAGATAGCGAAAACGAAATTGAAGCTATTGAGCGAATAGCTATTGACGCTATTCGGCCATAACGTGGGTGTACCTAATGAAGTGGCTGCCTTATTAGCATCGCCGGTAAAATGTGCGGACCAAACGATCAGGACTTTAACATCTTGTGACACTGGAGCAACTTAAATCCGTCGATTGGTAAGTGTTTGTTTCGCATTAAATGTGGGTACCTAGTTTCAAATGTACATACAGCTGGCGTAAATAGCATGTTAGCATCGATTAGCGTAGCATGTTAGCATCGATTAGCTGGCTGTCATGCCGTGACCAAATATGTCTGATTAGCACATAAGTCAACAACATCAACAAAACTCACCTTTGTGATTTGGTTGACTTAATGGTTGCAAATGCATCTGCAGGTTATCCATACATCTCTGTGCCATGTCTGTCTTAGCATCGCCGGTCAAATGTGAAGACACTTTGGTACATTCAATGGGGGTCTGGCGGCAGATTTCTTGCCAGTGGTGCAACTTGAATCCCTCCCTGTTAGTGTTGTTACACCCTCCGGCAAAACACCCACAAGGCATGATGTCTCCAAGGTTCCAAAAAATAGTCGAAAAAACGGAAAATAACAGAGCTGAGACCCGGTGTTTGTAATGTGTGGAAAATGAAAATGGTGGGTGTGTTACCTCGGTGACGTCACGTTCTGACGTCATCGCTAAAAGACCGATAAACAGAAAGGTGTTTAATTTGCCAAAATTTACACATTTAGAGTTCGGAAATCGGTTAAAAAAATAGATGGTCTTTTTTCTGCACCATCAAGGTATATATTGACGCTTACATAGGTCTGCTGATAATGTTCCCCTTTAAAACAAGTAAAACACTCTAATATAAAATCTGCTTAGTGAGAAGAATGATCTTATCGGACAGGAAATAAGCGAATATCATCCTTATTTGAGATATTTCATCTTACTTCGATTTCAGTTTTTGCAGTGCAGGTATGCCCCCACCCCTATGGCCAAATCCCACTGCCATCGCAGCTTCTCCAGTGTGTCTCGTTCCTCACTCGTCTGGCCTGTGTGGGAAAATTGACCTCATAAAAAATGAAAAAGATTATTTAAGCGAAAAAGCAGCCTGATGAGAAGCTATTATTGTCTGGCCAGCCGCAATCATGTCGAGCTAAATGAGGTGTTTGGTTGGCCCTTTCTGGTATTATTTCTGTCTCCTTCCATCGTCACAATATCACCGCTTGTCCCCGTCTTAGCTTTCAATTCTCATCTTGTCCTTTTTGGTGCTAACAGACGCTTCTTCCTGTGTTTCAGTGGCGGATGAGAGCAACATGAGATCGCTGGTGGGACCTACCAATGGTGAGTCCCGGCTGCACTTCAAGCTTCCCCGATAAGAACTGATTCGCTGACTACCAAGCACATTTTTGTTCAGTTTGGTTTATAAACCACCAAATTGATTCCTGAGCACGGCCAGTGCTGCTGCTCACTGCTCCCCTCAGCTCCCAGGGGGTGGAAGAAGGGGATGGGTCAAATGCAGAGGGTAATTTCACCACACTAGTGTGTGTGTGTGTGAGACTATCAGTGGTACTTTAACTTGAACTTTTACTTTAAATGTCAGCCAGTGGGTGCTGATTCATCATAAATTGGGTTCAGTTGTGCTATAATTGGACAAAGTACGGGATCAGCCAAGGCCTTTTAATGGTGATCACAAAAAATGATTCTCTCCAGCTAACACTTGATGTATTTTTGGTTCCTTGAATTCTCAGTAATTGCAGTTTTTTTTCATAGTTTGGCCGGGGGTGTGACATATACTGCAGAGCGACTTATGTGTGAAATTATTAACACATTACCGTAAAATATTAAATAATATTATTGATCTCATTCGCGGAAGAGACGAAGAAAATGTCAGCAATCGTCACACACACGTCAACCAATAAGAATTCGGCGGGGAAGGGTCATGGCAGAAGTGCATTGTGGGTCATGGGATGCTAACTGCTATATGCTATATTCTACTGCCGTAGCTATTAAAATGAATCATTTCATCGTTGGGTGTAACTTATAAAAACTAAGAAGGGCTGAACAAAAATGGCACTGAAAAGAAAATCATGTAGTGCAGATTACAAGCTGGACGAAGTGAAATATGCAGCAGAAAACTTCTCTGCTTTCTGCCTCTGTCTCCTACACAGCACCCAGCATTGTCCCACCCACACAACCATCTGATTGGTTACGATCCATAGCGGTAACAGCCAATCAGCAGTGCGTATTCAGAGCGGTAACAACCAATCAGCAGTGCATAGTCAGAGCGCATGTAGTCAGCGCTTCAGCGTCAAGCAGATAGGTGTTTAGCAGGTGAGCATAAGGCTGCGTACTCTCCCCAAATGATAATAAACACTTCCCAGTATACTACCACTAACATCACTATGAGCCCGTTGACGTTCTAGAAACAAACTGCAGCTCAGCTCACTCGCAGTCCTGGCTTGAGGTGAAGGCTAATTAGCTTTTAGCGTAACGTTAGCTCATTTTGCGGGATGTGGGTGTGTTACGGACAGTGTTGATTGAGCTGTGTTGAAGCAGCAAAATAGGACATGTTGTTAAATGAAGAGTCAAAGTGTATATAATAATGTAAGTGCATCATAAAGCCTACATGAACTCCATGGTGTTCAGAGATGAATACTTTCTCCTATTGCTATTGTACTATTTTTTTCAGCTATAGTTACATTAATCATTAGTAATGTAGCAGCCTAGTTTTGAATGGCAGGGTTCCTGCTATCACATGTTGATAAAAAATATAACATTTACACGATAAAAAACAACTACAGGCTTCCCAAATTCTGTAATAAATTAAGCATGATGAGTTGACTTGAAACTGTTTAATGTTGCACTTTTTATACGTAGAAGAAAAGTTGTGTCAAAAACTTGAGGAAGTTTAATGCTGATTAACGTGGGCAGAATTATTATAGTGTTCCCAGTGTTAAAAGGATAAAGCCATTGTTTACACATTTGGTAAATAACCCAAAAATTTATATTTTCTTACCGTACCGAAAATGAACCGAACCGTCACCTCCCATCCGAGGAACGTACCGAACCAAAATTTTTGTGTACTGTTACACCCATATGGTTTCCTTAACATAAGTGTTATTGTTGTTGTGTGTGAGTGTTGCGCTGTTGTTGTATCAGGTTTGATTGTTGTTGTGTGTGAGTGCTGCACTGTTGTTGTATCAGGTTTGATTGTTGTGTGTGTGAGTGTTGCACTGTTGTTGTATCAGGTTTGATTGTTGTGTGTGTGAGTGCTGCACTGCTGTTGTATCAGGTTTGATTGTTGTTGTGTGTGAGTGCTGCACTGTTGTTGTATCAGGTTTGATTGTTGTTGTGTGTGAGTGCTGCACTGTTGTTGTATCAGGTTTGATTGTTGTGTGTGTGAGTGTTGCACTGTTGTTGTATCAGGTTTGATTGTTGTGTGTGTGTGTTGCACTGTTGTTGTATCAGGTTTGATTGTTGTTGTGTGTGAGTGCTGCACTGTTGTTGTATCAGGTTTGATTGTTGTGTGTGTGAGTGTTGCACTGTTGTTGTATCAGGTTTGATTGTTGTGTGTGTGTGTTGCACTGTTGTTGTATCAGGTTTGATTGTTGTGTGTGTGAGTGCTGCACTGCGTTTGTATCAGGTTTGGTTGTTGTGTGAGTTCTGCACTGTTGTTGTATCAGGTTTGATTGTTGTGTGTGTGAGTGCTGCACTGTTGTTGTATCAGGTTTGATTGTTGTGTGTGTGAGTGTTGCACTGTTGTTGTATCAGGTTTGATTGTTGTGTGTGTGTGCTGCACTGCGTTTGTATCAGGTTTGGTTGTTGTGTGAGTTCTGCACTGTTGTTGTATCAGGTTTGATTGTTGTGTGTGTGAGTGCTGCACTGCGTTTGTATCAGGTTTGGTTGTGTGTGTGAGTTCTGCACTGCGTTTGTATCAGGTTTGGTTGTTGTGTGAGTTCTGCACTGTTGTTGTATCAGGTTTGATTGTTGTGTGTGTGAGTGCTGCACTGTTGTTGTATCAGGTTTGGTTGTTGTGTGTGTGAGTGCTGCACTGTTGTTGTATCAGGTTTGATTGTTGTGTGTGTGAGTGCTGCACTGTTGTATCAGGTTTGATTGTTGTTGTGTGTGAGTGCTGCACTGTTGTTGTATCAGGTTTGATTGTTGTGTGTGTGAGTGCTGCACTGTTGTTGTATCAGGTTTGGTTGTTGTGTGTGTGAGTGTTGCACTGTTGTTGTATCAGGTTTGATTGTTGTGTGTGTGTGTTGCACTGTTGTTGTATCAGGTTTGGTTGTTGTTGTGTGTGAGTGCTGCACTGTTGTTGTATCAGGTTTGATTGTTGTTGTGTGTGAGTGCTGCACTGTTGTTGTATCAGGTTTGATTGTTGTTGTGTGTGAGTGCTGCACTGTTGTTGTATCAGGTTTGATTGTTGTGTGTGTGAGTGCTGCACTGTTGTTGTATCAGGTTTGGTTGTTGTGTGTGTGAGTGTTGCACTGTTGTTGTATCAGGTTTGATTGTTGTGTGTGTGTGTTGCACTGTTGTTGTATCAGGTTTGGTTGTTGTTGTGTGTGAGTGCTGCACTGTTGTTGTATCAGGTTTGATTGTTGTGTGTGTGAGTGCTGCACTGCGTTTGTATCAGGTTTGATTGTTGTTGTGTGTGTGAGTGCTGCACTGTTGTTGTATCAGGTGTGTTTGTTGTTGTGTGTGTGTGTTGCACTGTTGTTGTATCAGGTTTGATTGTTGTGTGTGTGAGTGTTGCACTGTTGTTGTATCAGGTTTGATTGTTGTGTGTGTGTGTTGCACTGTTGTTGTATCAGGTTTGATTGTTGTGTGTGTGAGTGCTGCACTGCGTTTGTATCAGGTTTGGTTGTGTGTGTGAGTTCTGCACTGTTGTTGTATCAGGTTTGATTGTTGTTGTGTATGAGTGCTGCACTGTTGTTGTATCAGGTTTGATTGTTGTTGTGTGTGAGTGCTGCACTGTTGTTGTATCAGGTTTGATTGTTGTGTGTGTGAGTGCTGCACTGCGTTTGTATCAGGTTTGATTGTTGTTGTGTGTGTGAGTGCTGCACTGTTGTTGTATCAGGTTTGGTTGTTGTTGTGTGTGTGTGAGTGCTGCACTGTTGTTGTATCAGGTTTGGTTGTTGTGTGTGTGAGTGTTGCACTGTTGTTGTATCAGGTTTGATTGTTGTGTGTGTGTGTTGCACTGTTGTTGTATCAGGTTTGGTTGTTGTTGTGTGTGAGTGCTGCACTGTTGTTGTATCAGGTTTGATTGTTGTGTGTGTGAGTGCTGCACTGTTGTTGTATCAGGTTTGGTTGTTGTGTGTGTGAGTGTTGCACTGTTGTTGTATCAGGTTTGATTGTTGTGTGTGTGTGTTGCACTGTTGTTGTATCAGGTTTGATTGTTGTGTGTGTGAGTGTTGCACTGTTGTTGTATCAGGTTTGATTGTTGTGTGTGTGTGTTGCACTGTTGTTGTATCAGGTTTGATTGTTGTGTGTGTGAGTGCTGCACTGCGTTTGTATCAGGTTTGGTTGTGTGTGTGAGTTCTGCACTGTTGTTGTATCAGGTTTGATTGTTGTTGTGTATGAGTGCTGCACTGTTGTTGTATCAGGTTTGATTGTTGTTGTGTGTGAGTGCTGCACTGTTGTTGTATCAGGTTTGATTGTTGTGTGTGTGAGTGCTGCACTGCGTTTGTATCAGGTTTGATTGTTGTTGTGTGTGTGAGTGCTGCACTGTTGTTGTATCAGGTTTGGTTGTTGTTGTGTGTGTGTGAGTGCTGCACTGTTGTTGTATCAGGTTTGGTTGTTGTTGTGTGTGAGTGTTGCACTGTTGTTGTATCAGGCTTGCTTGTTGTTGTTGTGTGTGTGAGTGCTGCACTGTTGTTGTATCAGGTGTGTTTGTTGTTGTTGTTGTGTGTGAGTCCTGCCAGCAAAAACCCGAGTGACCCGGCTCCGTCACTGACCTCCACCGCCTCTCACGCCGCACTTCCAGTGGCTTCACCACCACCTCTTCCTTCCCCCCCCCCCCGCCACCTGCTTTGCCGCAAATATTTTCCTGGAACTTGTGATCAGCTTCTGTCACCCGGCGACCCAGGATAAATAAGGAGATCTATTTCTGCTGGGCTGCATTCCACTGATGTTGTTTTGCTGCTCTCTCCCCGCTGACGTCTCTGCTAATGTGTATTGACAGTGCTTTTGCGTCTTTTTCATTTTTGCTGACAAGGCACATCGGGCTGGCTTCCTGTGCCCCCCCCCCTACCCCCCCACCCCCACCCCGCCCTGGCTCTTTAATGGCCCCAGTGTTTCTTTATGGGCTTTGACATATTTCATTAGATGGATGGTCTTAAGAGGCCTGCCTTGCTTGTTTAATCTGGCTAAAACCTTCTTTTCCTCTCTGGCCAGAGTGCTTCACTCCTCTTCTTCCTCTCACTCCCTCCTTCTTCACACTAGATTCCTTGGTCTTTTGACTCTGTCTGAGCTTTTTCCACTTCCATCCTTCCCAGCTCCCACCAACCCCTCTCTTGATTATTGGGTCTCCTGCTCCCTTTTGCATGGCTCGCTGCCTATTTGTTCTCTGAGTTCCAAATACATCCGATTGCTTCTTCGTGATCGCTTCCCCCGCCGGATCAGTTCTTGCATTATGTTATGATGATCAACATGCTCCAGGCTTGTGGGACTTCCTCCAGCATGTTGGCTCCGACACCGAGTAGCTCCTTTCCCAGCTCTCTTACAACTTGCCTGGGAGCGAATCCAGCCGTGAGGATGTAGGGTGGTGGTCACACTTGTAAAGAACATGATGTCATGGCTGTCTTGAGTTTCCAATCATTTCTACAACTCTTGTTTTTTTGTGATATAGTGATTGGAGCACATACTTTGCAGTTAGTCCAGAACGCGGCAGCAGGACTTTTAACAGGGGCCAGGAAACGCCAGCATATAACCCCAATTCTTCAGAGTTTGCACTGGCTCCCTGTTCATTTTAGAATTGATTTTAAAACATTGCTGTTTGTTTTTAAATCTTTACATGGACTGGCACCTCAATATATCTCGGACCTCATCCAAAGCTACACTCCTGCGTGCGCTCTGAGGTCCGAGAGCCAGTTCCAGCTCGTGGTGCCCAAGACTAGACTTAAGACCAGGGGAGACAGGGCCTTCTCTGTGGTCGGCCCTAAACTCTGGAACACTCTGCCGCTCCATGTTCAAACTGCTTCCACAGTGGAGAGTTTTAAGTCTCGTCTTAAGACCCACTTTTATTCTTTGGCTTTTAACACTACGTGAGTTGTGTGGTCCTCTGTTGTCCTCTGTGTTTTTATACACTTTGATTTCTATTTTACTGTTTGAATTGATTTCACCCTTTAAAATATTTTTTAATCATATTTGTTTTTATATTGTTTTTATTGGTTTATATTTATTTATTTTTTGTTTTTATTCAGTCATTGGTGGAGCATTATATATATATATATATATATATATATATATATATATATATATATATATATATATATATATATACTTTTTTATTTTATTTTATTTATTTTTATTTTTTTTACAATTGTTTTTAACATGGCTGTGCAGCACTTTGGAAACGTTATTGTTGTTTAAATGTGCTATATAAATAAAGTGGATTGGATTGGATACTTGTTGCTCACAAAAAACAGTCATGAAGTTTGCTTCTATTATGAATTTCTTATGGCTCTAGCAGCCTAAGCAGGGAAACCCAGACTTCCCTCTCCCCAGCCACTTCGTCCAGCTCTTCCCGGGGGATCCCAGGCCAGCCGGGAGACATAGTCTTCCCAACATGTCCTTGGGTCTTCCCGGTGGCCTCCTACCGGTTGGACGTGCCCTAAACACCTCCCTAGGGAGGCGTTTGGGTGGCATCCTGACCAGATGCCCGAACCACCTCATCTGGCTCCTCTCCATGTGGAGGAGCAGCGGCTTTACTTTGAGTTCCTCCCGGATGACATAACTTCTCACCCTATCTCTAAGGGAGAGACCCAAACTCTTTTGGGCCGCTTGTACCCGTGATCTTGTTCTTTCAGTCATGACCCAAAGCTCATGACCACAGTGTCAGACTTGTCTCTGACAGTTTAGTAATGTTTTGGTTTTTCCTCTTAGTGCTCTTATTTTGGTTATTTCCTGCTTCTCCAGTATGTCTTCTGATTGCATGTGCACAATCCCTTCTTATTGGTCATGTGTTTACAAATGACACACAACCCACACCAATCCAAACCCCACTACCCTTACCACTGTGTTATGGTAATCCATAGGGGTGTAACGGTACACCAAAAATTTGGTTCGTTACGTACCTCGGTTTAGAGGTCACGGTTCGGTTCATTTTCAGTACAGTAAGAAAACAACAAAATATACATTTTTTGGTTATTTATTTACCAAATTTGTAAGCAATGTGAATTTGTGAATTATTGTCACACCTATGGATCATGTTTTGTTTTGTCATGTAACGTTTTTGATTTAGGACATTCAGTCACGTTTTGCACTTCCTGGTTTTGTTTGCTTCCATGCCAACTCATTAGTTTTCACCTGTCACGTCACGTCCCTGTTCTCAGCCTCACACCTGTCACGTCACGTCCCTGTTCTCAGCCTCACACCTGTTTTCACTAATGATCAGAACTATTTAAGTCACTCTTTTTCTTGTCTTCATCCTGGGATCTTCTCACACATGCGCACGCACCCTACCCATGCTGCACCTTGTCCATAATTCCATGCCGTGTAAGTTTTTGTATTTATGCCATTGTGCTAGTTTAGTTTATAGTTTATTATTATTCATAGCCAATTGCTTTTGTGCAATGTCCTTTAGTTTATGTCCATCATTTCATGCCATTGAGCAGGTTTTTTTGTTTCACGTTTGTAGTGTTTAGCCAAGTTTCTTCCTCCATTGTGAGCGCTTTTTGTTGTTTGTTTGTTTATCAAATAAACCATGTGCTTACATTCATGCCTGACTCGTCCCACATCATCCTTGCATCGAGGAAGCACAAACATCCACAGCCCTAGCCTGACAATTATATTTATATAGCGCTTTTCTCAAGTGACTCAAAGCGCTTTACATAGTGACACCCAATATCTAAGTTACATTCAAACCAGTGTGGGTGGCACTGGGAGCAGGTGGGTAAAGTGTCATGCCCAAGGACACAACGGCAGTAACTAGGATGGCACAAGCAGGAATCGAACCTGCAACCCTCAAGTTGCTGGAACGGCCACTCTACCAACCGAGCTATGCCTTTTAACATTGGGAACATTATAATAATTCTACCCACGTTAATCCGCATTAAACTGCCTCAAGTTGTTGCTTTGATTAAATAAAATGACAAAACCTTTCTTCGACATATAAAAAGTGCAACATTAAACAGTTTCAAATCAACTCATCGTGCTTAATTTATTACAGCATTTGGGAAGCCTGTAGTTGACTTTTATTATACACACACACACACACACACATGCACAACCACGCACACACACAGCAGAATGAGCTAACATAAAGCTAAAAGCTACATAGCCTTTACCTCAATTATGAGCGAGCTGAGCTGCAGTTTAAGGTTCTAGAAGGTCCAAGCTCATAGTGATGTTTGTAATAGTTGTGACTGGGAAGTGTTTTTTTATAATTTGGGGAGTGTACGATGTCAGCTGCTCACCTGCTAAACACACATCTGCTCATCTCGACGCCGGATCACTGACTCCATGCTTTCTGAATACGCACTGCTGATTGGCTTTGTATGTAACCAATCAGATGGTTGTGTGGGCGGGACAATGCTGGGTGCTCAGACAGAGACAGAGGCAGAAAGCAGAGCAGCTTGTTAAGACTTTAGCTACCAAACTTGTTCAATACACCCTCGCACCGAACCAAACCCCCGTACTGAAACGATTCAATACAAATACACGTACTGTTACACCCCTAGTAATCCAGTAGAGGCATGGGTAATTATGAAATGGCCTTCTAAGTCCCCGGCGGTTATTAAAGCCATCCATCTCGTCAGAGGCTTCATACACATGTCCCCATACCCTCATATATCTTAAAAGCAAAAGTGACTTATAGCCACAGTAGCTCCTTCAGACTCTGATGCAGGATTCAAGTGTGTTAGATGAGCGATGGGCAGGGAAGAGTGACCACTGATTATTCTTTCATTGGACTGCACCTTGGACCGGCCTTCTCTTGGAATGGAATTGCTTTGACAGGCAAGACAGACGTAAGCAGCTTTGTTAGCTTGATGCCAGCAGAATGTACACAATATGCACTTAACTGTAAACATTTGTTTATTGAATGTTTGACATATACAGGCCAGAAAGACAAACACAAGTCAAATGTTATTTTCCCCCTCAAACAAGTAACACACAACACTTATATATAGAATAGAATAGAATAGAATAGAGTTTTTATTGTCATTATTGCAATGAACAGGTTCAAAGAACAACGAAATTGGAGCAACTCCTCCTAAGGTGCATATACAATATGGTAGTATAAATAGTAATAAATAAAAAAAAAGATAGAGATGACAGATGTATCTATGTATATGTATGTGTATCCACACAGATGCATATCTGCATGCATATGAATACATATACACACATACATAAAACATTATTGCACATATAAACAAATTTAAAATGAATAAATGAAAATAAAGTAACAGGCCAATAAGAACAAGAAGCCGCAGACAACTGCACTCCTGAGTGTTCCCAACACAAAAGCAGACAAAAGGCCCATCAATTATCTACCTTTCAAATACTTTTCAATCGGGGTTCAATTCCAGATCAGTCTCTTTTACATATTTTAGGAAAACCACGCCATATTTCCTGGAACGTGGGTCTTTAAAAAATAAATAAATACAACTCCAACCAAGACTTTTCTAATTTGAAGTCCGATGTCATGATCCGTGGTCCGGATCATGTTTAGTTTTGTTATGTTCTGTTAGTTTGGGACTTCTTTAGTTCCTGGTTGCACTTCCTTGTTTGTTTTGTCACTATAGTTACTTGTGATTTTCACTTGCCTCTGTTCACTGGGACACACCTGTGTCTAATCAAGAGACATTATTTAAGCCTGCCTTTTTTAATCACTCGTCCTGGCTTCCTTGTCTGTGGTACGCAACAGTCATTCTGATCTATTCCTGTTCCAGAATCTGTGCTAAGTTGTTGCCTTAGTTTCAGCACGCTTTTCTTTTGTTTATTTCCGTCTGTTTGGTACGGTGTATTGTTTACCTACTCAGTGGCCTAGTGGTTAGAGTGTCCGCCCTGACATGGGTAGGTCGTGAGTTCAAATCCCGGCTGAGTCATACCAAAGACTATAAAAATGGGAGCCATTACCTCCCTGCTTGGCACTCAGCATCAAGGGTTGGAATTGGGGGTTAAATCACCAAAAATGATTCCCGGGCGCGGCACTGCTGCTGCCCACTGCTCCCCTCACCTCCCAGGGGGTGATCAAGGGTGATGGGTCAAATGCAGAGAATAATTTCGCCACATCTAGTGTGTGTGTGACAATCATTGCTACTTTAACTTTATTAAATCACATCCTACCTTTACGTTTTAGTCCGGAGTGTCCGTGTTTGCATTGGAGGAACGATCCTGCATAAAGATGTGACCCCCATGTGACATCAGAATCATGAAAATTATCTCTGCAAATTACACTCCTCTCACTTTGTTTGTGCTGTTTTGTGCGAGAGACCCACACTTTCTTTATGTTGCCATCCTTTGGAAGTGTGTGCAGGCTGAGCCCTTCTTTAGTTGCATCGCTACAGTAGGCAGACATCTTTGAGGATTCCTTCAGATTCCCTGCAAAAGTACATACATGCTACGCTATATCAACTTGCTTCCGGTCTTTGAATTGAATTGAATTGAATTATATTTATATAGCGTTTTTTCTCTAGTGACTCAAAGCGCTTTACATAGTGAAACCCAATATCTAAGTTACATTTAAACCAGTGTGGGTGGCACTGGGAGCAGGTGGGTAAAGTGTCTTGCCCAAGGACACAACGGCAGTGACTAGGATGGCGGAAGCGGGAATCGAACCTGCAACCCTCAAGTTGCTTGCACGGCCACTCTACCAACCGAACTAAACCGCCCCGTCTTCTGTAGATGACGTCTGCAGGCTGATGGAACTAAAATTGGGCATTCCAAAATGTGCTGAAACTCGTAAGAAAATAAGCCTAAAATCACGACTGTGTCTATTTTGAGCGGAATTTGACCCGTAGACATACATTTGATGTCCACAACTATGTAAGAAGTGCCCATGTTATGATACTCACATCACTGAAGCAGTTTAAGGCCCTTCTACACTAAGCCAGCTAAGGTTATACAGGGTAAATCCTACCTATCCTTGTCCTTGTCCCCCCCCACACACACAATGGTCCTTTTAAACCCCCTCCTCTAGCCTTTGTCCGCCGGCGTAACGCGACTTAGTACGCATGCACGGAAAATGCACAAGTCAGTCATCTCCAGTGTTGCTTTTCTTTTTTAATTGGAACTTATCTCAATCAATCAATCAATCAATGTTTACTTATATAGCCCTAAATCACTAGTGTCTCAAAGGGCTGCACAAACCACTACCACATCCTCGGTAGGCCCACAGAAAAGCAAGAAAAAACTCACACCCAGTGGGACGTCGGTGACAATGATGACTATGAGAACCTTGGAGAGGAGGAAAGCAATGGATGTCGAGCGGGTCTAACATGATACTGTGAAAGTTCAATCCATAATGGATCCAACACAGTCGCGAGAGTCCAGTCCAAAGCGGATCCAACACAGCAGCGAGAGTCTCGTTCACAGCGGAGCCAGCAGGAAACCATCCCAAGCGGAGGCGGATCAGCAGCGCAGAGATGTCCCCAGCCGATACACAGGCCAGCAGTACATGGCCACCGGATCGGACCGGACCACCTCCACAAGGGAGAGTGGGACATACGAGAAAAAGAAAAGAAACGGCAGATCAACTGGTCTAAAAAGGGAGAAAAAGAAAAGAAACGGCAGATCAACTGGTCTAAAAAGGGAGTCTATTATAGCTGAACAATATCCAGTGTTGTGTTATTTCAGTTAACTGGAATCCAGTGTGTTGTGGGGCCCTATGGTAGTGAATCACACCTGAGACGTCATAGATGAATCACATTTTTATTGGACACAAAAGTAAACAATGTGATAAAGAACATTTGACAACAATGAAACCAGGGATCTGGATATGTTGTCAAGAAACTCCTCACTCTTTTGCCTTCAGATGTATTGTCCATTCCTTTTTGGTGACTTTATATACTCTGGACCTAGACGTTGAGTCGGCGACATACATGGCAGACAATAACTGATTTGCCAGTCCAAATGCATTCGCCGTTTTGCTCGACGGCCAGGTAATACAAAGCACACACTACCTTTTGTATCACATCCATGGGAGCCCGCATTCTCGTTGTCTTTCCTTGGACAAATGGATGAAGTTTTTTGGTAAGTAGAATCACAGCTGATTCTGATTCTCTTGCCGTCTGAGAAGTGTTGTGTCCCAAATAGCTGCAATGGCTTTTTCTTAAGGTATTCATGTGACTCATTTGTATACTCTAGCCTTTAAATAGACTCCCTTTTTAGACCAGTTGATCTGCCGTTTCTTTTCTTTTTCTCCTATGTCCCACTCTCCCTTGTGGAGGGGATCCGGTCCGATCCGGTGGCCATGTACTGCTTGCCTGTGTATCGGCTGGGGACATCTCTGTGCTGCTGATCCGCCTCCGCTTGGGATGGTTTCCTGCTGGCTCTGCTGTGGACGGGACTCTCGCTGCTGTGTTGGATCCGCTTTGGACTGGACTCTCGCGACTGTGTGGAGCCATTATGGATTGAACTTTCACAGTATCATGTTAGACCCGCTCGACATCCATTGCTTTCCTCCTCTCCAAGGTTCTCATAGTCATCATTGTCACCAACGTCCCACTGGGTGTGAGTTTTCCTTGCCCTTATGTGGGCCTACCGAGGATGTCGTAGTGGTTTGTGCAGCCCTTTGAGACACTGGTGATTTAGGGCTATATAAGTAAACGATTGATTGATTGATCTCCACAAGTGTCTGTACATGTAGAGGATGGAGAAACACGGACATGTCTGGATGACTCGCCTCCATATTTCCAGTAATTCGCTCCAAGTTATGAAAGCGCTTTATTTTGAAGCTGACTGTGGTGCGTTCTTTCTGTCATCACTTCCTGTGTTTCTGGCGTCACTTCCTCTCCGAACTCAGTTAGTAAACAATCAATGAGTCCAAACAAAGCTAAGAACCAGAGATTCAAGAAATACACGGCACATTTACCCGTGTGAAAAATTATCCATGGAGCGGAACTTTAAAAAATGATTTAGTGTGGCCGAAACAGGGCTTTGGTTAATTATTGGTTTAATGAGTTATACAGTTTAATGTTAGCGGCGTCTAACATGCAAGCAGGCGTGTGCATTGTTCATGAGCATGTGACTACAAAGTTTATTTGGGCAGTTGATTAAAGCAGCATGAACCAGAGGGTCTTTCAAAGGTGCTTGTCGTATGTTTTTATGTGTCCATCACAATGTTTTATTGTTCGGTTTTATGATATTGGCTAGAAAGCATGTTTTTTTGCATCTATGTCTTATGTACGTGTCCATAAATCTGATTTATGTTTGAGTTCACCATACTCCTTTTGACGAAGTATGGCAGAGCACTCTTCCAGTCTTGGTAAACGTGTCTCCCTGGCAACCAATCATCACAGTCTCACACGCACATATCACATACATATATATAGTTATCATGGAGTGGGCGCTTTCTTGTAACCGTGGCAACCTTAAAGCCAGTAGACAGATCTGCTGACTGCCGTACATCCGAAGGTCGAGTGTTAAGACCCTAAGACTGCCGAGACACACGGGGGTGGTCATTAAAATGCCTACAATGATCCCCCAGAATATGAGTATTGCTGTGATGGACACCTGTAGGAACACCTGTAGGAAGGTGACGGACACCTGTAGGAACAGTCTTTGAAGCCCCAGACCAGTAGGCTAAGTTCTAGTCTCCTGTTGCGGTCACAATTAGTGTTGACGCTGGCTCAGGTAGGATTTGTAATGATATTTTGTACTTGTCTTGAGCACTGTTGTAGCACGTCAGCAGCAATTGTTAGTCAGAGTAGCAGGACTGCAATGTCAGCAAGCAGCCTTGCACACCTCTTCTTCACTATTGTTCAGACATGTCTGGAATTACAGTGCACATGTAAAAGGGGGGCCAAAATGTTAAAGGGAAAGTAGAATTTTTTAATTTCGTCATTCACAATCGTTATATAAGACAAGAACACTGTCAGGTTTGTCCCTGAGAGTTTGGTCATGTTATAGTTTATCATTTAAAAAATAATGTATTTATTTATTTATTTATTTGTTGTCATGAAAAAGGGAGTTTTTTTGGGGTTGGTGCACTAATTGTAAGTGTATCTTGTGTTTTTTATGTTGATTTAATAAAAAATTAAAAAATAAAAAATTATAAAAAATGATTCTGCAGCACGGTACCAATCGGCCCGGTTGTTGGGGACCACTGATTTAAAGGTCTTTATGGGCGGAATAAAGTTCTTCGCATTGACTCCATTGTAAGTGGACGTTTATTTATGAGTAAGAATGCATTAAAAAAAATTAAAAAAATTGTAAAACTTTAGTATGTGGAACATATTCACCATTAATTAGTTGCTTATTAAAGTAAGAAAGACTTAATTTGGACATAAGAGGAACATACTGTATAAGGGTTAGGGTTACTAATAAGCAATAATTATAAAGTTATTGAGGGAAGACTCTTAGTTAATGACTTACTGCTTGTATAAGAAGACCATGCAGAATAAGGTTTAAATAAGTGCTTAATAATGACTACCATATTTCCTTGAATTGCAGCCGGGGTGCTAATTAATTTAAAACCTCTTCTCACTCCGCCGTTTACCAAAGGCATGCGGTAAATTTAGGCCTGCGCTTATAAATTTGAGTGTGATGTAAGGATACCAACATGAAAAGCACGTTTAATAAAAAAAACATTATTATGGTCTTACCTTTACTTATAAATGAAGTCCATGCGCAGCTCCTTCTGATCAAAAGCATCGATGACTTGTTTATAGAAGTCTTCCTTATTTTTCTTCAGTTTAAAGAGTCTCTCTGTCTCGATGGAGATCTTCCTTTATTACCTCCTGCTTGGATTGAAAGTCCAGTTTAGAAAACTGTTTTATTTTAGATATGTAATCCTCCATGTTAAAAGTGCAAGTGAGAGGAAAAAATAAAGGATTGCTGCTCACTCTTGCTGCTTGTTGTCACTTCTTCTGCAGCCGAGTAGTCGCAAGAAGGATCACTAGCGCCCTCTACCACCAGGAGGCGGGAGTCATTTAATGACTCATATTTGACACACGCAGCTACGGTATATTAATAAAACATAGCTCCTTACTGTTCTTTTTAGCATATTCAATAGCTTGGACCTTAAATCCTACTGAATAGCTCTTAATCTTCTTCCCTTTATGCGATTTCAAATGATTGAAATCAGCCTCCTCCATTTTGAAAATGATGACAGGTGAAGTGTCACTCGTGACGTGACGAGTTTGACCCGGCAGTAATTCTAGGCAGGTGCATACTATATACCCGGCGGCAATTCAAGGAAATACGGTAATTTAGAGGCAATATGTTACTAATTTAAATGTTAAGAAGCAAGTAATTAATGGTGAATATGTTCCCCATACTAAAGTGTTACCAAAACAACATATGTCTTCTTGTCTCTCGTAAATAATGTCAATTTTAGGACCAATTTGAAAAAACAAGTGTAATATGCAGGTCTCATGAAATCTGCTGAAGGGCCTAAAGGTGTAATAGCTGCCCATCATCTCTGCCTGCTTGCCTTTTGGGCTGCTTGTCAAATTTGTGCAGCAGCTTGAGTCGGTGGCAATCAGGTGGACATGATGCAAAGCGATCCACGGGAGCATCTGCTGGCACCGTGGGCAGCGCTATGTGATAAACGGCGATTTCACCCTCCATCGGCTCATGCTGGCGATGATGGCCGCCCGTCCATCCCATTAAAGCCTCATTATTCATTTACCTGCAGCCTTAACCACCTGACACGCATGGAGGGAGCACAGCCAGACTCCCGGACCCCGCCATCCTGTCTCGCCTCACAGCCGTATCACGTCGGAGGATCAGGACTTTAAATGTCGGGGCTTTTCACCCAAATCCTCCAACTATAGCCACACACTCACACACTTCCTCTGTGAATAGTACACCAGCGTGCTTTGAGGGAGCTTAATTCTATCAGGCTTGGAGCTGGACAGCTATAATTACATTTGTGACACAAATCCTGCCTCTCAAATTGAGCGTTTTATTCTTGAATCCCCCCCTCTATTTATAACCCCCTATTCCCCACAAATCCTCCTTCCTCCCAGAAAGTCAATTTAGGACTTAAAAAGGCAACTTGTGCTTACCCCCCCCCCCACCTCCTTTGACTGTGTTGTCTCCTCACTTTCGCTTTGCCTTTTCTTTGCCCATTTCTGACACTTTGAAGCTTCTGAAGCCAGAAGGAAATGTCTTAAGTGCACGATGCCATCCTTCTAGAAGTATTTTCAGCTGCTGAAAAAATAAGACACCTTTTACGTGTCTTTATAAGACTTAAGAACAGCACTTGTGTCTGTTTTATTGTCTTACTCACAGTGGTGGTGTCACCAAGTGGTGGCGACGAACCCCAAGATGCAGAGATGACAGGCTTGGAAAATGAAAACATGCTTTTAATGTTAAACAAATAAGGCAAGGAAAACATAAACTAGGAAACAGCAAACAGGGACAGGAGTCAGGATCCAGGGAATAGCTCTCAGCAGTAAACAGCAAACAATACTCCAGCCCTCACTGGAGGGCAAGGCAGGTTTAAATAATGCCTCTGATTAGTGCTCAGGCTGCAGGTGAGCGGGTGAACACTAATCAGAAGCAGGTAGGAATATTAAGTAACCATGGTAACCAAAACAAACAAGGGTGCACAAAAAACAGGAACCAAAGGAGTCTTAGATTGAAAATAAAAAAACATAAACCAGACCACAGGTCATGACAGGTGGTCAAAAGTTTACATACTCTTGTAAAGAACATCAAGTCATGGCCGTGTGGAGTTTCCAATCATTTCTTCAATTTTTGTGATGTAGTGATTGGAGGACATACTTGTTGCTCACAACAAACATTCATGAAGTTTGCTTCTTTTATGAATTTATTATGGCTCTACTGAAAATGTCAGCCAACAAAAGAATACATACAGCAATGTTAATATTTGCTTACATGTCCCTTGGCATCACATGGACAAAGATAAAACCTTCAGGAGGAAAGTTCTATGGTCGGATGAAACAAAAATGGAGCTGTTTGGCCTCAATACCCAGCAATATGTTTGGAGGAGAAAAGGTGAGGCCTGTAATCCCAGGAACACCATACCTACCGTAAAGCATAGTGGTGGTAGTATTATGCTCTGGGCCTGTTTTGCTGCCAATGGAACTGCTGCTTTACAAAGAGTAAATGGGACAATGAAAAAGAAGGATTACCTCCAAATTGTTCAGGACAAACTAAAATCATCAGGGGGGAGGTTGGGTCTTGGGTGCAGTTGGGTGTTCCAACAGGACAATGACCCCAATCACACCTCAAAAGTGATAAAGGAATGGCTAAATCAGGCTAGAATGAAGGTTTTAGAATGGCCTTCCAAAAGTCCTGACTTAAAGGTGTGGACAATGCTGAAGAAACAAGTCCATGGCAGAAAAGCAACACATTTAGCTGAACCAAACCAATTTTGTCAAGAGGAGTGGTGAAAAATGTAAGCAGAAGCTTGTGGATGACGACCAAAAGCACCTTATTGCAGGTAAACTTGCCAAGGGACATGTAAGCAAATATGAACATTGCTGTATGTATACTTTTGATGGCTCACATTTTCAGTAGAGACATAATAAATTCATAAAAGAAGCAAACTTCATGAATGTTTTTTGTGAGCAACAAGTATGTGCTCCAATCACTACATCACAAAAAAAATAAGAGTTGTAGAAATGATTGGAAAGTGAAGACAGCCATGACATCATGTTCTTTACAAGTGGATGTACACTTATGACCACCACTGTATACAAACACTGCCTGTCGTAATTGTGTTATTGTAAACAAACATGGCGTTTTACACTGTTTAAGATTTAATGTTGTATTTGGACCAAAAGTGCTGTAAACATTTGGTGAGTAGGTTAAAAATGTGATAAACTTCAACAAATGAAACCTAAATAGCTGCTTGTGACATGTGGTGACTGCGATGAGGGGGCAACTTGTCCAGGGTGTACACCGCCTTCTGCCCGAATGCAGCTGAAATAACCCCCCGCGACCCCAAAAGGGACAAGCTGTAGAAAATGGATGGATGGATGGACATGTGGCGATGGAAGCCGAGTACAAAGGCTTGAACCTTGTCCCCATCACAGTTGTTGCTATCCATTTTGTTTTTGTTTTTATTTTCTCTGACGCACATCAGCCTTTTTTGCATCCGCACCCAAGTTCTGGAACTCCCTCCCGCCTGAGTTCTGAGCCACCACGGAGCTAGAAGTTTATAAATCTCAACTGAAACATATTTAAGTTGGCTTTTAACAAACATATGCTCTAAGTATTTATTATTAATGTTTTAATATGTGGGTTTTTACTTGCTTTTAACATATTTGTCCTGTGAAGCACTTTGTGCACCTTTGTGAGCTGCTACACTAATAAAGCTTGATTGATTGATTAATTGATTGATTGATTGATTGATTGCTCTCTCTCATGCATCTACCTTCTAGAGGACACCACTGGAGGAAGGCTGGGCCCGACCCTGGGACTCTGGAAGTCCAGCTCCCTGGAAAGTCTCCAGTCTGCCATGTCGGAGGCCCAGCAGGATCACATCAAGGCCCGGGTGCCCTTTTATCGGCCGCCGCCACAAATGGTCCGAGGGCGCGGGTGCAACCAGAGTTTCCGCATTGCCATCGACAAGTCATATGAAGGCCCGTCGGAAGATGGTGAGGTTTAAAACTCTGAATTATTGGCTTCTTTTTTTATTTTTATTTTTTATAAGTTTATACTGTATTTCCTTGAATTGCCGGCACTAATTAATTTAAAACCTCTTCTCACTCCGGCACTTACCAAAGGCAAGCGGTAAATTTAGGCCTGCGCTTATAAATTTGAGTGTGATGTAAGGATACCGTCATGAAAAGCACATTTAATAAAAAAAAACGTTATTATGGTCTTACCTTTACTTATAAATGAAGTCCATGCGCAGCTCCTTCTGATCAAAAGCATCGATAACTTGTTTATAGAAGTCTTCCTTATCTTTTCTTCAGTTTTAAAAGTCTCTCTGTCTCGATGGAGATCTTCCTTTATTACCTCCTGCTTCGATTAAAAGTCCAGTTTAGAAAACTGTTTTATTTTAGATATGTAATCCTCCATGTTAAAAGTGCAAGCGAGAGGAAAAACTAAAGGATCGCTGCTCACTCTTGCTGCTTGTTGTCACTTCTTCTGCAGCCGAGTAGTCGCAAGAAGGATCACTAGCGCCCTCTACCACCAGGAGGCGGGAGTCATTTAATGACTCATATTTGACACACGCAGCTACGGTATATTAATAAAACATAGCTGCTTACTGTTTTTTTTAGCATATTCAATAGCTTGGACCTTAAATCCTACTGAATAGCTCTTAATCTTCTTCCCTTTATGCGATTTTAAATTTTTGAAATCAACCTCCTCCATTTTGAAAATGATGACAGGTGAAGTGTCACTCGTGACGTGACGAGTTTGACCCGGCAGTAATTCAAGACAGGCGCATACTATATACCGGCGGCAGTTCAAGGAAATACGGTATGCAGTCCAGAAATACAATTAAACAAATGTCAAATGTTCTTTTTTTTTTATATTATTGGCTTTTAACTGCACTTGTTGAAATAGTTCATTTTCAAAGTGTTGCTGGACATCACTACAGGAAAAAAAGAGTCTACTCTTGACATTGTAAACTTTTTGAAATAGATTCCTCACTGCCAAGACACCGTCCTCAGCCTCCATGTTGTGCTGGCACTGGAGCAGCCTGAGGCCGGCCAAAGGACCGTACTTGGATTTAATGAAATGACAGGATTTTATCCATTCAGCAATTTAGGAGAAGCAACTTTAAATCTTACTGGAACGTGTCTGTTGAAACATATGAAACAGATATTTTAGGCCTTCCGATTGTTTGTTGCTCACACATGAGCTGCACAGTATCAGATTTGGTGTAGATAGTGCCATTCTGATCTTTTCATTTCCGACTAAGGCCTCTTTCGTAAGTTTGAAGTAAATCAGACATACAGTCGTTGTCAAAAGTGTACATTAGAGATGCGCGGATATGCAATTATATCATCCGCAACCGCATCACCAAAGTCGTCATCCACCCGCCGAGCCAACATTTTATCAGAACCGCAACCGCCCGTTGAAATACATCAGAGGTTGGCCACCTTTACCACTCACAGAGCTGTCTAAACTCGTTTCACAGAGTAAAGAAGACAAAGGGAGCCGCTAACGTTCTCGCGAATATCCAATGGTGTTCATCCTGATGACAAGAATAAGGGCGTACCGTGAAGCCATTGCCTTAGACACCTTCAACAACATGTACAAAATGATTGTTAGTCCAGCAACATGTTGTATGCAGCTTCTGCAGATACACGTACAAGATTGAAAGGCATACTGGGTGATACAGAGTACACTGATGGTTGTGATATAAACAATTTTAACACTCGTACTAATATGCGCCACGCTGTGAAGCCACACCAAACAAGAATGACAAACACATTTCGGGAGAACATCCTCACAGTAACACAACATCAACGCAACACAACAAATACCCAGAATCTTTTGCGTCCGTGACAAATCCTGAATATGTTTTACACCCCCGCGCCCCCAAAACCGCCCACCTTATTGACGCACGGGGGGGTGTAAAATATATTCAGGATTCGTCACGGACGCAAAGGATTCTGGGTATTTGTTGTGTTGCGTTTATGTTGTTACTGTGAGGATGTTCTCCCGAAATGTGTTTGTCATTCTTGTTTGGTGTGGCTTCACAGCGTGCCGCATATTAGTAAGAGTGTTAAAATTGTATTCAGGAAGTGTCACGGATGCAAAAGATAAGACCTGGAGGAAAATGTATGTATACTTTTGACCCAGCACATTTGCTCACATGTTCAGTAGCGCCATAATAAATTTATAAAAGAAGCCAACTTAATGAATGTTTTTTGTGAGCAACAAGTATGTGCTCCAATCACTACATCACAAAACAATAAGAGTTGTAGAAATGATTGGAAACTGAAGACAGCTATGACATCATGTTCTTTACAACTGTATGTACACTTTTGACCAGGACTGTATATACACGGTGTGAACACTTTCACGATCAGGTCACATGCATCTGACCGATGTGTCACAGTTATTCACCAAAACGGGCAGTTACAAAAGAGATAGTTGACAACGGAGCAGAAAACAGGTGAAAAGAAAGTGTTTTAGGAACTCACATCTACTGTCTCCAACTGCTCGCCCACAGACAACGAAGCAAAATATCCCGTAAAACTGCAAGAGCCAAAATACTCGTCCTCTTCCTTCTTATTCTTTTACGCACAATAATTGGGTTCATAAAATGTTGACTTTGATTGCTAAAATCCTTGATAATGCCAGAGACGTGGCAGTATGGAGGCCGTGTTTCCTTCCCAAAATAGAGGTTCTGTCCGCACGCTGGTCAGGTTGCATTCACATTACTAATCGCATTTCTTGTAATGTGAGCGGTCGCTGAAAAGATCGGCTAAAAAAATCTGAATTGGACATCCGAGCCTGCAGTGTGAACGTAGTCTTCGTGCATGCATGTTACTTACATTCAGTGAGGAGGCCATGACAGGCATGTGCAATAAATAATACAACAAAATATCACTAATTGGCCGTTAAAACAACAGCGAGCTACACCAACGACTAATTTTGGTGTAGAATCTCATAAACACACAATGACAAAGTCAAAAGTGTCACGACGTGGTTTGCACAGTTTACTGCGAGGTTCTTCTCCCAGGAAGGCAGACAGACTACTGCGGACAAGCATGCAGGTAAAAATAATTAGCAAAACTCAAACGGAAAACAAGGCAAAGGCACAACACGCTAATCACACTTTGAGCTAAACCAACACTTAGCATAAACTATGAACAAAGAAAAACTTACATTGACTGTGGCATGAACCAAACAAATCTTATGTGGACCAGGCATGAAGCCAACGATGACGCCAGGGCGACTGACCGGCAAAGGCAGGCTTAAATAATGCCTCTGATTAGTGTTCGACCAGCAGGTGAGCGGGCAAACACTAATCAGAGGCAGGTGGAAATACAAACCCCGTTTCCATATGAGTTGGGAAATTGTGTTAGATGTAAATATAAACAGAATACAATGATTTGCAAATCATTTTCAAGCCATATTCAGTTGAATATGCTACAAAGACAACATATTTGATGTTCAAACTCATAAACTTTTTTTTGTTTGCAACTAATAATTAACTTAGAATTTGATGCCAGCAACACGTGACAAAGAAGTTGGGAAAGGTGGCAATAAATACTGATAAAGTTGAGGAATGCTCATCAAACACTTATTTGGAACATCCCACAGGTGTGCAGGCTAATTGGGAACAGGTGGGTGCCATGATTGGCTATAAAAACAGCTTCCCAAAGAATGCTCAGTCTTTCACAAGAAAGGATGGGGCGAGGTACACCCCTTTGTCCACAACTGTGTGAGCAAATAGTCAAACAGTTTAAGAACAACGTTTCTCAAAGTGACATTGCAAGAAATTTAGGGATTTCAACATCTACGCTCCATAATATCATCAAAAGGTTCAGAGAATCTGGAGGAATCACTCCACGTAAGCGGCATGGCCGGAAACCAACATTGAATGACCGTGACCTTCCATCCCTCAGACGGCACTGTATCAAAAACCGACATCAATCTCTAAAGGATATCACCACACGGGCTCAGGAACACTTCAGAAAACCACTGTCACTAAATACAGTTTGTCGCTACATCTGTAAGTGCAAGTTAAAGCTCAACTATGCAAAGCGAAAGCCATTTATCAACAACATCCAGAAACGCCGCCGGCTTCTCTGGGCCCGAGATCATCTAAGATGGACTGATGCAAAGTGGAAAAGTGTTCTGTGGTCTGACGAGTCCACATTTCAAATTGTTTTTGGAAATATTCAACATTGTGTCATCCGGACCCAATGGGAAGCGAGCCATCCAGACGCAAAGTTCAAAAGCCAGCATGTGTGATGGTATGGGGGTGCATTAGTGCCCAAGGCATGGGTAACTTACACATCTGTGAAGGCACCATTAATGCTGAAAGGTACATACAGGTTTTGGAACAACATATGCTGCCATCTAAGCGCCGTCTTTTTCATGGACGCCCCTGCTTATTTCAGCATGACAATCCCAAGCCACATTCAGCACGTGTTACAACAGCGTGGCTTCGTAGTAAAAGAGTGCGGGCACTTTCCTGGCCCGCCTGCAGTCCAGACCTGTCTCCCATTGAAAATGTGTGGCGCATTATGAAGCGTAAAATACGACAGCGGAGACCCCGGACTGTTGAAGGACTGAAGCTCTACATAAAACAAGAATGGGAAAGAATTCCACTTTCAAAGCTTCAACAATTAGTTTCCTCAGTTCCCAAACGTTTGAGTGTTGTTAAAAGAAAAGGTGATGTAACACAGTGGTGAACATGCCCTTTCCCAACTACTTTGGCACATGTTGCAGCCATACAAAAAAAATACTGATTATGAGTTTGAACATCAACTATCTTGTATTTGTAGTGCATTCCACTGAATATGGGTTGAAAATGATTTGCAAATCATTGCATTCCATTTATATTTACATCTAGCACAATTTCCCAACTTATATGGAAAAGGGGTTTGTAATGAGTAACCATGGTAACTAAAACAAACAAGGCTGCACAAAAATCAGGAACTAATGGAGACCAAATCTAACAGAACATAACAAAACATGATCCGGGCCACGGATCATGACAAAAACAAGAAGAAGTTGCTGAATTCTCCTCCTCAGATGCAGCCACCCTGCACACACACACACACACACACACACACACACACACACACACACACACACACACACACACACACACACACTGTCATCAGCCCTGTGGAATACTCACAGTTTGGAATCACACAACTCCTCAACTTTAACAGCAAGGTCGCTACGATGATCAAAAATACAAAATAAAATCCACTTTACCTTGTCAGTGTTGTCTATTTGCACGCGGCTGAGAGGAGGTGGGAGGGAACCATGTCAAACATCGTTGTGGATTCTATTTCAGAGTTTTTCAAACCAGACATCGCATGTCCGTTACTTTCTTACCACTCACATTGAGAATAAAAAAGTATAAAATGCTGTAAAACGTCTAAAAAAAACACACACTTAAAAAGCAGGGCAGCTCACAACAAAATGGCTGTGCTGGGAGCCACACAAAAGATGAATGAAACCCTGAGAAAGTTCGTACAACAGCATGTTTTTATTTGTTCTGAGGTTTGGAAACGAGCGGTTTGCAGAAGGATGTTTCACTGTGTGCAGCTGTGTTCATGACATGTTTTCATGCGTCCTCCTCCTTTCCCAGACGACGACCTGTCTGAGCGCAGCTCCGGCCACGAAACGCCGGCCAGCAGCTCCTCCCGTCAGGACCTGGATGTAGAAGATGGGAGGAGTCTGAAGAAAGTCGGCGGGAAGAAGCAGGAGAAAAAGAGTAAAGGAAAGAAGAAACGTGAGGAGGCTGCAGACGATGTGGACAAGAAGACCAAAAAGAAAGGTTTCGGTCTGTTGAGGTAAGCTGGGATATTTACACTTGAACTCCATTTTTTATTGGAGGATTTTCTACCAAAGAGCAGTGATGGCCAGTAACAAACTACTATACTTAGCTTACAGTATTTCCTTGAATTGCCGCCGGGTATGTAGTATGTGCCTGACTAGAATTACTGCCGGGTCAAACTCATTTCGCCAAATAATTATCATATAACTAGAATTTCCACCGGGTCAAACTCGTCACGTCACGAGTGACACTACACCTGTCATCATTTTCAAAATGGAGGAGGCTGATTTCAATCATTTGAAATCGCATAAAGGGAAGAAGATTAAGAGCTATTCAGTAGGATTTAAGGTCCAAGCTATTGAATATGCTAAAAAGAACAGTAAGCAGCTATGTTTTATTAATATACCGTAGCTGCGTGTGTCAAATATGATTCATTAAATGACTCCCGCCTCCTGGTGGTAGAGGGCGCTGGTGATCCTTCTTGCGACTACTCGGCTGCAGAAGAAGTGACAACAAGCAGCAAGAGTGAGCAGCGATTGTTTATTTTTTCCTCTCGCTTGCACTTTTAACATGGAGGATTACATATCTAAAATAAAACAGTTTTCTAAACTGGACTTTCAATCGAAGCAGGAGGTAATAAAGGAAGATCTCCATCGAGACAGAGAGACTTTTAAAACTGAAGAAAGATAAGGAAGACTTCTATAAACAAGTTATCGATGCTTTTGATCAGAAGGAGCTGCGCATGGACTTCATTTATAAGTAAAGGTAAGACCATAATCTTTTTTTTATTAAATGTACTTTTCATGATGGTATCCTTACATCACACTCAAATTTATAAGCGCAGGCCTAAATTTACCGCATGCCTTTGGTAAACGCCGTAGTGAGAAGAGGTTTTATATTAATTAGTGCCCCGGCGGCAATTCAAGGAAATACGGTAGCTACATTTTCCAGAAGCTTGGCGGTAGCTTAGCTACTTTTTTTAACCGATAGCTTTTCTTGTAGCTTAGCTACTTTTAGAGCCATGTAGCGAAGTAGTTTACTTCCAAGCTACAATCTACAAAGAAAGAAAATGGACTACGAATTCAGGCCCCCCCAAAAATATGCAGAAAATCCAATGACCTGGATGAAGGAGAACATCCACCACGATTGGTTGGTGTTTGTATGATGAGTCACAATTGGCTAAGGTTAGGGAGAAATATTATGGACCGGCCAATCAGAGGCAAGATAAGGCGGGTTTTCGAAACTAGTGAGCAAAATCATAACAGACGCGCACTCATGTCACATGACGACGAGGGAGTCCGAGACAGAGGGACGCTTTAAGCTGACAGCTCAAAAAAAAAAAAAAAGAATGTACTTTAAAATGGTATTGGTATTCTCTCCCGTAGATTAAAGTTTTTCTTTAGTAATAAAGATGACGACAATGCGTGTCCTTGGCTATATTTAGACAAATGTATGGGTTGGAGGAAAACAATGTCCAAAACCTTAGTTTATACTTGTTTACTCTGTAAACTAAAATCCTAACTGCTCTCTTCATCTAAAACAAAAGCAAATTTAGGAACACTTTGACTGTGACTTGAAAAGTTTGACTGCACATAAGTATTACCAGCTGTTACCAAACAACACAAGTCAATGTTTTTTTGTTTGTCAAGATATAGATTGATGCTGTTTTTTACTGGAGACAGAGAAAATGAGTACCATTATATGGGTGGGCCAAAGAAAAGGCAAACCCAATAAATACATAGAGTGGGGTGTGGGGACCCCTCCAGGTAGTTGGAGGGCCGGGGCGTCAAAGTCATTTTGGCTGAGGGGCTGATGGAGGAGAATGTGTGCGGGCCGTATTATTAAAATCACGCCATTGAAATTAAAAAATAAAGACAACTTCAGATTGTTTTCTTTGTCTTACTTTTGCCAAAAATAGAACACATTCTGAAAATATTACAACAAAAATGTAGAAAAAACTACCAGCAGCGGTAAAGTTTAGATCCATGAAGTAAGAAGAAAGTGACTGAATGTTTATAACTGAGTTTACATATGCATGAAAAATAGTTTTATTTTGTATTATTTATTGTAATGAATGAAGTAATTCTTACGACAGTAGTTCTTAACTTTGTTGGAGGTACCGAACCCCACCTGTTTCAAATGTGCAGCCACCCAACCCTTCTTCAGTGAAAAATTAAATGTTTTATTTTTTTCAAATTCAAGACAAAGTTATATGTTTTTTTTTTACTGGTGCACAAAATGAACCATGCATGAACATCACCTTGTTTAAAGAACAAAACCAACACAGTGCATGAACTCACAACAAACTTCACACCTGCAAATCAGATGGAAAATTAGAGGGAACATTCTTTTGGGGTGTCCATAATAACGCTGATAGGGAGAAGTTTTTATTTACACGATGAGTCAGGTGTGTCTTTACCTCCGCGGTGGAGGCTCCGCTGAACCCCTGAGGCCGACTCACCGAACCCCAGGTGAAGAACCACTGGCTTAGGACAACCTTTTTCCAAAACACAATATAGAATGTGAGATATAACAGAAAAATGCATACTTTTATCATTTATTTTCAAAACACTTACAAAAAAGTGGGACCCCAAAAATGTACTGTGGGGACTCCATTTTTATGACTTGATGGGGTCCCTGGGACCCCATTTTGAAAACCCCTAAAGCCACCATTGATGGAGTATTGATGCGTGCAAATCAGCAGCAGGCGGCTGTGGCCTGCGGGCCGGTTCTAATCAGATATCATCCCAGGGGCCATAGAGCAGTGGTCCCCAACCACCGGGCCATGGCCCGATTGGTACCAGGCCGCAGAAGAATTTTTTATTCATTTTTATTTAAAAAAAAAAAATATATATATGTATATATATATATATATATATATATATTTTTTTTTTTTTTTTTTTTTTATTAAATCATTATAAAAAACACAATATACACTTACAATTAGTGCACCAGCCACAAAAACCAAAATTTTTCATGACAAAAACATCCAATTTTCATGACAAAAAAAAAAAAAAAAAAAAATGGATCCCCCTTCCCGGGCTGCGGGACAAATTATTAAGCGTTGACCAGTCCGCGGATACAAAAAGGTTGGGGACCACTGTCATAGAGCATTCATTTGAGGGCCTCCACTTTGACACTGCTGCTGCTCACTGCTCCCCTCACCTCCCAGAGGGTGGAATAAGGGGATGGGTCAAACGCAGAGGGTAATTTCACCACACCTAGTATGTGTGTGTGTGTGTGTGTGTGTGTGTGTGTGTGTGTGTGTGTGTGTGTGTGTGTGTGTGTGTGTGTGTGTGTGTGTGTGTGTGTGTGTGTGTGTGTGTGTGTGTGTGTGTGAGACTGTAACTTTAAGTATCTTGGCCATCACTGCCAAAAAGACCAGGAAACAAGTCTCCCCATAAACTTTAAACAAATGAACCGGTGAGCAAAGGATTATGGGATATTGAATATAAGCCATCCTTCCCGGTAATGGAGGAAAATCCATTTCCAGTCAACCCGAGTAAAGTCCCCGGGAACATTAGCTAACCAAACTGCTTGTCGCCCCTTTATCAAGGTGTCCCCATCTCCATTGTGGTGGGTCCAATCCTCCAATGAGCAGCCCTTATCTTTTGGCGGTGACACGGTGTGGCCAGTGTATCGCCGCACTTCCAACACCGCACATTCAATTAGGCCTTGGCCAGCGATAGAGCGTGCTGAACGTGAGCCCGCAGATGCCAGATAAGAATTCAATCGGCTACAGTGTCAAGGGCAGTAATGGAAGAGATGTTTGCGCGGGTAGAGAAGGGCAGAGTGAAGGACACACACACACACACACAGACACACACACACACACACACACTTTCTAAAGTACAACCGCACACGGGACCTCCAGATCGCATTCATGTCAAATAGACTTGCTTTTCACAAGTACCATTCTGTATCATTTTACATTATCAGAATAAAATATGGAGAAATTGGAAAAAAAAAAGCCCTTCATTTTTCCCAAGATGACTTCCAATAGAGTTTCAAACTCTCGCCCTCTCTCTCTTTCACTCACTGGCCTTTCCCTGGCCGACTTGATTGTTACTGAACTTGAAATATGACTTAATTAGCTCAAGCATTGTGTGCTTCAATCTAATTGGAGCCCTCAAATGTTATTTTAGTCTGCTGGCAGCGTTGGGAAAAGGGCAAGTCATAAACATATGACCTCAATTTACCTCTGCGGTGAAAGTGTGCACAATGTACAAAAACCCCTGGAAGTCATCCCTGCCTTTGCAGCAGTCTTAAGTGTTTCTTTTTGCTGTGCCAGTATTTGTAGAACCGGACTGGTTTTACCCAGCGCATGCAGCAAACAGCAGGGGGGCGAATAAAACTGAACTGGCTACAAAGTACACAAAAACAGAATGCTGGACGACAGCAAAGACTTACTGTGGAGCAAAGACGGCGTCCACAAAGTACATCCGAACGTCCGACAATCAACAATGTCCCCACAAAGAAGGATAAAAAAAACTGAAATATTCTTGATTGCTAAAAAAAAGTAGATGCGGGAAATATCGCTCAAAGGAAGACATGAAACTGCTACAGGAAAATACCAAAAAAAAGAGAAAACACCACCAAAATAGGAGCGCAAGACAAGAAATAAAACACTACACACAGGAAAACAGCAAAAAAGCTCCAAATAAGTCAGGGTGTGATGTGACAGGTGGTGACAGTACACCTACTTTGAGACAAGAGCTATAGTCATGCATGCTTGTTATGACAGCAGCTTTATTGTTGTCCATTCTTGACACGTACAAGACACATAAGAACTGATATTACATTTTGGGCACAGTCCCACTAAGAGAAGACATAAGTTACAAGGGGACAAGACGGAAAAAAGGTGATTAAAAAGGTGACATTGGGAAAGGGGGAAGAGGAATAAAAAACATCAGTGTAAGGCTGAACCCCCAGGAGGGGTCCAGACTGAGTCAGAGGACAAAACCTCACATAGCATGGCACACATAAACATGGCACATGTAATCACAACAACTCACAACAGAGGGGATGGGATTTGGGGCCCTGGAGGCCGGCTGCCGCTATAAAGTGCTACTCAGCCATCCACAACCCCGGAGGAATTAAGCAGTGGTGAAGGCGCTGATTTGGGGGGGGGGGCCTGTGCGTGCATGTATTAACTTGGGTGAAATGTTTTTGTGGACTCGGGCCAATCTCAAAGTTCGACACCAGGTGTTGTTGAAAAAAAGGAAGGTCAAAAGCGTCCATCTTTGAGGTGTCCTCAAGGGAGTCAAATAGTAGATTAAGATGTTGTTTTTCTCCGAGCTGCCAAAACAATGACTTGCCTGCTCTGTTGTCCGTGCTGGATCCCTCAAATCCAATGTAATCATGTTATGCTTTAAAGTCATACTCAACAATTGCAACAACCACTTTTTACTGTCGACTGAGTTTAGTTTTTTTAATGATTTCTTCTGGTGGTGTGGAAAACTCATTTTTTCAACATAAAAAATGTGCCTTGGCTCAAAAAAGGTTGAAAAACATTGCTTTAGTATACTGAAAAGCGTGATCTTATTACCGATGTGGTGATGCCATACGGTTACACACCTATTATTTACAATTTATTTTACTCGGTCGCTTGCCTGAATGTCATGGTATCTTGCCGATTGTATTGTACCATATGTCCCGGCAAGAAATCTGCGTTCAAAAGACTCCGGCTTATTAGTGATTCCTAGAGCCCAAAAAAAGTCTGCGGGCTATAGAGCGTTTTCATTTCGGGCTCCAGTACTCTGGAATGCCCTCCCGGTAACAGTTCGATATGCTACCTCAGTAGAAGCATTTAAGTCTCACCTTAAAACTCATTTGTATACTCTAGCCTTTAAATAGACCTCCTTTTTAGACCAGTTGATCTGCCGCTTCTTTTCTTTCTCCTATGCCCCCCCCCTCCCTTGTGGAGGGGGTTCGGTCCGATGACCATGGATGAAGTACTGGCTGTCCAGAGTCGAGACCCAGGATGGACCGATCGCCTGTGTATGGGTTGGGGACATCTCTACGCTGCTGATCCGCCTCCGCTTGAGATGGTTTCCTGGGGACGGGACTCTCGCTGCTGTCTTGGATCCGCTTGAACTGAACTCTCGTGGCTGTGTTGGAGCCACTATGGATTGAACTTTCACAGCATCATGTTAGACCCGCTCGACATCCATTGCTTTCGGTCCCCTAAAGGGGGGGGTGGTTGCCCACATCTGAGGTCCTCTCCAAGGTTTCTCATAGTCAGCATTGTCACTGGCGTCCCACTGGATGTGAATTCTCCCTGCCCACTGGGTGTGAGTTTTCCTTGCCCTTTTGTGGGTTCTTCCGAGGATGTTGTAGTCGTAATGATTTGTGCAGTCCTTTGAGACATTTGTGATTTGGGGCTATATAAATAAACATTGATTGATTGATTGATTGATTGATGGTAACGACTCGACTCAACTCAAGGCTTGGGAAGTTGGGGACGGTTAAGCAGGTGCTCATGTTGTGGTGTTGGTGTGCGAGGATTACTTTGATCCGACATGGCGCAGTCAGCAGGTTAGGATTAGAAGGATGTATCTTAGTGACTCACAGTCTCACTTTCAGGTGCGTTTTGACACAGTCTTGCTGTTGTTTATTCTGCTCTGTGATCCCTGGGTCTAGCAGCACTTAGCAGCCACACCAACCCGTGATGGGTGCTGACACATCCCCTCGCCCCCAGGATCAGCGTTCAGCCGCCGCTATCTGCGCAAATCCTGCCGAGACTCCGCCCCCTCTGCCAAAATGAGGCACATGAAAGCCAGCACTGATGCACTATTTACAAATCCGCGCGCCACATCATGCAAAATACGAGCCCCGGCCCCCACTCCTGTGTGCGCCGTGCTGAAGAAATCCGACAGGGCGGCAAGCCAATTAGCAGAGTCCGTTCCGCTCGTATCCTATCGCAGAGCAGCAGGATGTGCAGAACTGAAAGACAGCCACTGGTTTCCAACAGACTGAAGGGGCTCCTCGCAAGATGATTTCTGATGGATTATCACAACCTTTTTGGGGGCGGTTTTACCTCCTCGCTCACTTCGCTTCAGACTCTGCTCCCTGCCTGATTAGTCCTTTCCACTCTTGTCAAATGTCATTTATCACTCGTGTCATCGAACCCTTTGCATGCAGCCTGGATGTCTTAGGCAGCAATACTCGCCAAAACTGCAGCTACATTCAGCTACTGGTCTACTCTCCAAAAGCTACATTCAGCTACTGGTTTACTCTCAAAAAGCTACATTCAGCTACTGGTCTACTCTCAAAAAGCTACATTCAGCTACTGGTCTACTCTCAAAAAGCTACATTCAGCTACTGGTCTACTCTCAAAAAGCTACATTCAGCTACTGGTCTACTCTCAAAAAGCTACATTCAGCTACTGGTCTACTCTCAAAAAGCTACATTCAGCTACTGGTCTACTCTCAAAAAGCTACATTTAGCTACTGGTCTACTCTCAAAAAGCTACATTCAGCTACTGGTCTACTCTCAAAAAGCTACATTCAGCTACTGGTCTACTCTCAAAAAGCTACATTCAGCTACTGGTCTACTCTCAATAAGCTACATTCAGCTACTGGTCTACTCTCAAAAAGCTACATTCAGCTACTGGTCTACTCTCAAAAAGCTACATTCAGCTACTGGTCTCCTCTCAAAAAGCTACATTCAGCTACTGGTCTACTCTCAAAAAGCTACATTCAGCTACTGGTCTACTCTCAAAAACTGAAGCTACATTCAGCTACTGGTCTACTCTCAAAAAGCTACATTTAGCTACTGGTCTACTCTCAAAAAGCTACATTCAGCTACTGGTCTACTCTCAAAAAGCTACATTCAGCTACTGGTTTACTCTCAAAAAGCTACATTCAGCTACTGGTCTACTCTCAAAAAGCTACATTCAGCTACTGGTCTACTCTCAAAAAGCTACATTCAGCTACTGGTCTACTCTCAAAAAGCTACATTCAGCTACTGGTCTACTCTCAAAAAGCTACATTCAGCTACTGGTCTACTCTCAAAAAGCTACATTCAGCTACTGGTCTACTCTCAAAAAGCTACATTTAGCTACTGGTCTACTCTCAAAAAGCTACATTCAGCTACTGGTCTACTCTCAAAAAGCTACATTCAGCTACTGGTCTACTCTCAAAAAGCTACATTCAGCTACTGGTCTACTCTCAATAAGCTACATTCAGCTACTGGTCTACTCTCAAAAAGCTACATTCAGCTACTGGTCTACTCTCAAAAAGCTACATTCAGCTACTGGTCTCCTCTCAAAAAGCTACATTCAGCTACTGGTCTACTCTCAAAAAGCTACATTCAGCTACTGGTCTACTCTCAAAAACTGAAGCTACATTCAGCTACTGGTCTACTCTCAAAAAGCTACATTCAGCTACTGGTCTACTCTCAAAAACTGAAGCTACATTCAGCTACTGGTCTACTCTCAAAAAGCTACATTTAGCTACTGGTCTACTCTCAAAAAGCTACATTCAGCTACTGGTCTACTCTCAAAAAGCTACATTCAGCTACTGGTCTACTCTCAAAAAGCTACATTCAGCTACTGGTCTACTCTCAAAAAGCTACATTCAGCTACTGGTCTACTCTCAAAAAGCTACATTTAGCTACTGGTCTACTCTCAAAAAGCTACATTCAGCTACTGGTCTACTCTCAAAAAGCTACATTCAGCTACTGGTCTACTCTCAAAAAGCTACATTCAGCTACTGGTCTACTCTCAAAAAGCTACATTCAGCTACTGGTCTACTCTCAAAAAGCTACATTCAGCTACTGGTCTACTCTCAAAAAGCTACATTTAGCTACTGGTCTACTCTCAAAAAGCTACATTCAGCTATTGGTCTACTCTCAAAAAGCTACATTCAGCTACTGGTCTACTCTCAAAAAGCTACATTCAGCTACTTATCTACTCTCAAAAAGCTACATTCAGCTACTGGTCTACTCTCAAAAAGCTACATTCAGCTACTGGTCTACTCTCAAAAAGCTACATTCAGCTACTGGTCTACTCTCAAAAAGCTACATTTAGCTACTGGTCTACTCTCAAAAAGCTACATTTAGCTACTGGTCTACTCTCAAAAAGCTACATTCAGCTACTGGTCTACTCTCAAAAAGCTACGTTCAGCTACTGGTCTACCTTCAAAAAGCTACATTCAGCTACTTATCTACTCTCAAAAAGCTACATTTAGCTACTGGTCTACTCTCAAAAAGCTACATTCAGCTACTGGTCTACTCTCAAAAAGCTACATTTAGCTACTGGTCTACTCTCAAAAAGCTACATTCAGCTACTGGTCTACTCTCAAAAAGCTACATTCAGCTACTGGTTTACTTTCAAAAAGCTACATTCAGCTACTGGTCTACTCTCAAAAAGCTACATTCAGCTACTGGTCTACTCTCAAAAAGCTACATTCAGCTACTGGTCTACTCTCAAAAAGCTACATTCAGCTACTGGTCTACTCTCAAAAAGCTACATTTAGCTACTGGTCTCCTCTCAAAAAGCTACATTTAGCTACTGGTCTCCTCTCAAAAAGCTACATTCAGCTACTGGTCTACTCTCAAAAAGCTACATTCAGCTACTGGTCTACTCTCAAAAAGCTACATTCAGCTACTGGTCTACTCTCAAAAAGCTACATTCAGCTACTGGTCTACTCTCAAAAAGCTACATTCAGCTACTGGTCTACTCTCAAAAAGCTACATTCAGCTACTGGTCTACTCTCAAAAAGCTACATTCAGCTACTGGTCTACTCTCAAAAAGCTACATTCAGCTACTGGTCTACTCTCAAAAAGCTACATTCAGCTACTGGTTTACTCTCAAAAAGCTACATTCAGCTACTGGTCTACTCTCAAAAAGCTACATTCAGCTACTGGTCTACTCTCAAAAAGCTACATTCAGCTACTGGTCTACTCTCAAAAAGCTACATTTAGCTACTGGTTTACTCTCAAAAACTGCAGCTACAGTCTTGTTCACGAGTGAGGGAAGAGTGGATGGTGAGATCGACAGGTGGATCGGTGCGGCGTCTTCAGTAATGCGGACGTTGTATCGATCCGTTGTGGTGAAGAAGGAGCTGAGCCGGAAGGCAAAGGTCTCAATTTACCGGTCAATCCACGTTCCCATCCTCACCTATGGTCATGAGCTTTGGGTTATGACCGAAAGGATAAGATCACGGGTACAAGCGGCCCAAATGAGTTTGGGTCTCTCCCTTAGAGATAGGGTGAGAAGCTCTGCCATCCGGGAGGAACTCAAAGTAAAGCCGCTGCTCCTCCACATGGAGAGGAGCCAGATGAGGTGGTTTGGGCATCTGGTCAGGATGCCACCCGAACGCCTCCCTAGGGAGGTGTTTAGGGCACATCCGACCGGTAGGAGGCCACAGGGAAGACCCAGGACACGTTGGGAAGACTATGTCTCCCGGCTGGCCTGGGAACACCTCGGGATCCCCTGAGAGGAGCTGGATAAAGTGGCTGGGGAGAGGGAAGTCTGGGCTTCCCTGCTTAGGCTGTTGCCCCCGCGACCCGACCTCGGATAAGTGGAAGTAGACGAATGGATGGATGGATGGAGCATATGAGCAATGACAGTTTTAAAGAAAAAAACAGTCTGCATGGCAGTTTTTTGTTATTAATCTACATTGCAACTTTTTCTCGGTACATAGCTCGGTTGGTAGAGTGGCTGTGCTAGCAACTTGAGGGTTGCAGGTTCGATTCCCACGTGCCATCCTAGTTACTGCCGTTGTGTCCTTGGGCAAGACACTTTACCCACCTGCTCCCAGTGCCACCCACACTGCTTTAAATGTAACTTAGATATTGGGTGTCACTATGTAAAAGCGCTTTGAGTCACTTGAGAAAAGCGCTATATAAATATAATTCACTTCACTTCACATGTCACCCGTTTGGTCTTTTATTCCACTTTTTTATGTTTTTTGTAACAGTATTTTAGGAATGTGCCGTGGGCTGTTGGAACTAAATTAGCTGCGAGACACAAATAGCCCAGGGGCCACACTTTGGACAGCGCAATGGACATAATCTCAACAGAGTAAAACACTCCTCAATGTTAGACGGCCAGGTGAACCTGCTTGGAATTACTCTAACTTTTACTTTGAGAAGAGAACATTGATATTGCATTAGCACATTTGACCGTTTGTTGACACTTTACAGGTGGATTTCTTTAAATCTCGTCTGGCATTTAAAGGATGTTAGCGACCCTGCCTTCAAGTCTTCCAGGGACCATTTATTCATATTAGCATTCCTTTTTATAAAATATACATTAAGCGCTTATTTTTTTTACCCAAAGTGCCACTCTCTCTCTCAAGTGGTTAAGAAATATTGCTCCCTTACTTCATCTCTATTCATCACTGGATGAATCTCATGAATTGGTGATGCAAAATTCCCTTTTTTGCTCTGCTTGCACGGGGATGATCTGCTTATGATGAGGAGACGCCACATCACGTAAAAGCCATCCAGTGAGTCTTTTCTCTGGCGTCCCTCTACATTGTTTGCAACAACCAGTCGTTCCAAGGCTCATAAAGGATGTGTTTAAAATCTGCTGTTGCCACCAGGCACTTGGCGATCACTCCAGCAGCACTGAGAGCAGGACTCAGCCAGACTACCTCCAGGCAATGTTGCAATTTTCACTGCCAACAAAGTAACTGACTCAAAAAACGCCAGCAATGTAAGTTAAGTGAGGCTCTACTTTTCCAAAAATGCACTATCTTGATGCTAACTTACATTGATTTTACTTTGACATGCTACTGTTTGGCATTAGCAATTTTAAATGGCAATTTCAACACCTCCAAATGTGTTAATGAAAACTACAACTAAGATGCAAGTTTCATTCAAATATTAAGGCTCTACTTTTCCAAAAATGCACTATCTTGATGCTAACATACCTAGGTTTTACTTTTGACATGCTACTTTTTTGCATTAACAATTTTAAATGGCAATTTCAACACCTCCGAATGTGTTAATAAAAACTACAACTAAGATGCAAGTTTCATTCAAATATTAAGGCTCTACTTTTCCAAAAATGCACTATTTTGATGCTAACTTACATTGATTTTACTTTGACATGCTACTGTTTGGCATTAGCAATTTTAAATGGCAATTTCAACACCTCCAAATGTGTTAATGAAAACTACAACTAAGATGCAAGTTTCATTCAAATATTAAGGCTCTACTTTTCCAAAAATGCACTATCTTGATGCTAACATACCTAGGTTTTACTTTTGACATGCTACTTTTTTGCATTAACAATTTTAAATGGCAATTTCAACACCTCCGAATGTGTTAATAAAAACTACAACTAAGATGCAAGTTTCATTCAAATATTAAGGCTCTACTTTTCCAAAAATGCACTATTTTGATGCTAACTTACATTGGTTTTACTTTTGACATGCTACTGTTTGGCATTAGCAATTTTAAATGGCAATTTCAACACCTCCAAATGTGTTAATGAAAACTACAACTAAGATGCAAGTTTCAATCAAATATTTTAAGTGAGGCTCTACTTTTCCAAAAATGCACTATCTTGATGCTAACGTACATTGGTTTTACTTTTGACATGCTACTGTTTTGCATTAGCAATTTTAAATGGCAATTTCAACACCTCTGAATGTTAATAAAAACTACAACTAAGATGCAAGTTTCATTCAAATATTAAGGCCCTACTTTTCCTAAAATGCACTATCTTGAAGCTAACGTACATTGGTTTTACTTTTGACATGCTACTGTTTTGCATTAGCAATTTTAAATGGCAATTTCAACACCTCCAAATGTGTTAATAAAAACTACAACTAAGATGCAAGTTTCAATCAAATATTTTAAGTGAGGCTCTACTTTTCCAAAAATGCACTATCTTGATGCTAACGTACATTGGTTTTACTTTTGACATGCTACTGTTTTGCATTAGCAATTTTAAATGGCAATTTCAACACCTCTGAATGTTAATAAAAACTACAACTAAGATGCAAGTTTCATTCAAATATTAAGGCCCTACTTTTCCTAAAATGCACTATCTTGAAGCTAACGTACATTGGTTTTACTTTTGACATGCTACTGTTTTGCATTAGCAATTTTAAATGGCAATTTCAACACCTCCAAATGTGTTAATAAAAACTACAACTAAGATGCAAGTTTCAATCAAATATTAAGTAAGGCTCTACTTTTCCAAAAATGCACTATCTTGATGCTAACATACATTGGTTTTACTTTTGACATGCTACTGTTTTGCATTAGCAATTTTAAATGGCAATTTCAACACCTCTGAATGTTAATAAAAACTACAACTAAGATGCAAGTTTCATTCAAATATTAAGGCCCTACTTTTCCTAAAATGCACTATTTTGATGCTAACTTACATTGAAATTACTTTTGACATGCTACTGTTTAGCATTAGCAATTTTAAATGGCAATTTCAACACCTCCAAATGTGTTAATAAAAACTACAACTAAGATGCAAGTTTCAAACAAATATTAAGTAAGGCTCTACTTTTCCAAAAATGCACTATCTTGATGCTAACATACATTGGTTTTATTTTTGACATGCTACTGTTTAGCATTAGCAATTTTAAATGGCAATTTCAACACCTCCAAATGTGTTAATAAAAACTACAACTAAGATGCAAGTTTCAAACAAATATTAAGTAAGGCTCTACTTTTCCAAAAATGCACTATTTTGATGCCAGCTTACATTGATTTTGCTTTTGACATGCTACTGTTTAGCATTAGCAATTTTAAATGGCAATTTCAACACCTCCAAATGTGTTAATAAAAACTACAACTAAGATGCAAGTTTCAATCAAATATTAAGTAAGGTTCAACTTTTCCAAAAATGCACTATCTTGATGCTATCATACTTTGGTTTTACTTTGACATGCTACTGTTTAGCAATAGCAGTTTTAAATGGCAATTTCATCACCTCCGAATGTGTTAATGAAAACTACACTTAAGATGCAAGTTTCAATCAAATATTAATAAGTAATTCTCTACTTTTCCAAAAATGCACTATCCTGATGCTAACGTACATTGGCTTTTTTGCTATTAACATGCTACTGATTAGCATTAGCAATTTTAAATGGCAATCTCAACTACAACAAAGATGCAAGTTTCAATCAAATAGCTGGTGCGTAAAGCTGCTCTAGAGTCCAGTGGTGATGTCCTTTACACCACTGTATATGACGCTTTACATTGGACTTGGTGATGTATGGCTTAGATGCAGCTGCTCGGCCATGGAAACCCATTCCATGAAGCTTTCTGCGTACTGTACGTGGGCTAATTGGAAGGTCACATGAAGTCCGGAGCTCTGTAGCAACTGACTGTGCAGAAAGTCTTAGCACTGTGCTTCAGCATCCGCCGACCCCTCTCTGTCAGTTCACGTGGTCTACCACTTGGTGGCTGAGTTGCTGTTGTTCCCAAACTTTTTCACTTTTCTTTTAATAAAGTTGACTTTGGAATATTTAGGAGCAAGGACATTTCACAACTGGATTTGTTGCACAGGTGGTATCTGACAGTTCTTTTACAAATGTTTGTAGAAAAAGTCTCCATGCCTAAGTGCTTGATTTGATACATCGGGTCAAGTGATTAGGACACCAGATTTGGATGGGTGGCCAAATACTTTTGGCAATATAGTGTATATATATATATATATATATATATATATATATATATATATATATATATATATATATATGTATATATGTAAGTTTTTTTTTTGTTTGTTTGTTTTTTCAAGCCAGGTATTACCGTCGGAAATGAGTTTGCACAACAGAAGCATCATCCTGTCTCTGCCATTGAGGCACAATTCTAATTTTCAGCTTCCCAGTGTTGGCAAACGGACACGGGCACTATCGCTGTCAACAGCCGCTAGAAAACAAATTAATTTCTCTTTCCACTCTCTGCCATCCATTCAGTGCAATGGGCAGCTCTTCCCGGGATGACGGCGGTGCAGGTCTGCTGGCACGGATGTGAGCTGCCAGTCAAATATCAGAGGGACGCAGAATCATCAGTGAGGATGATGAGGAAATCCTCATGCATATATATCAGCTGATAAAGGCACAGTTGCAAGCAGCTCCTGCCTTTCCATTCCCGCCTCTCTCATGACTCCCCTTCAACTGCCCTCTTCTCCCGCTCAAAAAAAAAAAGCTTTTATGATTTTTGTTCAGGCGATGGCAACACCTGCGCCTCTTCCTCAAGTAAACCATTGGGTTTGTCTTTTCACGATCACCTTGTCTGCAAAAGATGGGAATCTTAGGTTACTTTACCATTTGATTGCAATTCAGATGCAACGATTCGATTATGAATGGATTATTTATGCATTAAGCTCGTGGGCGGTGCAAATGGACCAACTTCAGGCTGAGAGGTCATGTTCCGCCTGCTGCTAGTCTTTGACTTTTCTCCAGTCAATAGCGTAACATTCTTTTTGGACCTTAAAAAGTGCAGGGAACATTATTTAGTAATCGAGTATCAATCAATCAATCAATCAATCAATCAATGTTTATTTATATAGCCCCAAATCACAAATGTCTCAAAGGACTGCACAAATCATTACGACTACAACATCCTCGGAAGAACCCACAATCATTTGACTAGTTTGTTCGACTAATCGATAAACACACGTTTATAGACTCAATATTTTAGGTAAAGTACCGTATTTTCCGCACTATAAGGTGCACCGGATTTTAAGGCGCACCTTCAATGAATGGCCTATTTTAAAACTTTGTTCATATATAAGGCGCAGAGAATAGATGCTACAGTAGAGGCTGGAGTTACGTTATGCATCCTTTAGATCAGGGGTGTCAAACTCAAATACAGAGTGGGCCAAAATTTTAAACTGTGTGTGTGTATGTAAGCATGTATATGTATATATTTCTATATGTATACATATATATACAGTTATATACATACATGTGTATATATATATGTATACATATATATATATATATATATATATATATGTGTGTGTGTGTGTGTGTAAGCCTGTGTATATATATATGTATGTATACATGTATATATATGTGTGTGTAAGCCTGTATATATGTATGTATATATATATATGTATGTATGTATGTATGTATATATATATATATATATATATGTGTGTGTAAGCCTGTATATGTATACATGTATGTATATATTTATATATGTATACATATATATATATATATATATACAGATATATACATACATATATACATACATGTGTGTGTATATATATATATATATATATATATATATATATATATATACATACATACATGTATATATATGTATGTATGTATATATGTATGTGTATTTAGATCACGGTTTTACGATCATTTTAATTTGAAACCATAATACTAATCGCTGTAAGGTTTACGGTGGTTAATCAATATTAATATTTGTTGCGTGTTTAGTGTCCTCGCTGCCTTTTAGGGCTTCAAACACCGTGATCAGTTTTTCTTTTACTTGCGTACTACGCCAGGAGCGCTCTCCCGAGATTTACTCGCATGCTCTTCCCTTTGCCAACAGTCATTACAACAGAGTGACATTTAGAAATTAAACTTCTTACTTTTTATTTCTATTGCCAGTGACTCATCCAGCTGAGGAATACGATACCGCCATTTAAGCAGTGAATTATTGCACACAAGGTAATTATCAGATGAGACCCTGAGCCGAGACTTCCATTTGTGTTGATCAGCTTTGCGATCCGTCACTTCCTACGGAGTTATGACATTTGAATTGACCCGCGGGGACGGCGAGTTGGGAGTGCAGGCACATTGGTATCAGTGAGACCACTCAGCTGCCCAGCGGCCATCACTCAGCAGCCAATTAAAGATATTCAAGAGGCCACAGGAAACAGTCAGGACAAATTAGTATTTGATCATACGTGGTCCTAGTCGCACAGATGCAGTGGGCGCCAGGAAGCCATTACACCTCCGATGTCCTGTCCAGTCATCCTCATGCCAACAGTGATGGATGGACTTCCTTTGTCCTTTAATGTTGGCTAATGACACACACATGCAAGGACGCTCCACCTTGGTGTGTGTGTCCAGACTCAAACCTGCGGAGCAAGACCTCTGTTCTTCCAGATGGGAGAGGTGAAGTATGCCTTGTCCGAGAATGTTGGAGACCAGGCCAACAACACCCGGCCTCCCTGGGTCTCCACAGCCAGCACTGACCCTCATGAGCAAGAAGTCAGACTTCTTTTCAAATGTTCTGCATACGATGCGTACACAAACATAAATCCGATATTCTGCTGAGAGTATATTTAGGTTTGGTCGTTTGAGTCTTCCAAGTTTGCGGTTTTACTCAGAAAAATATTTCAATGAGTGGCCAGTCTTGTGTAAACAAGACCGACAAAATTGGGGGGCTGGAAGGCAGCAGGTTTGCTGTGATTGTGTGTGTGTTGTGTAGCGTCCAGGCCTTAGCAGGTTTGCTGTGGTTGTGTGTGTGTGTTGTCTAGCGTCCAGGCCTTAGCAGGTTTGCTGTGATTGTGTGTGTGTTGTGTAGTGTCCAGGCCTTAGCACGTTTGCTGTGATTGTGTGTGTGTTGTCTAGCGTCCAGGCCTTAGCATGTTTGCTGTGGTTGTGTGTGTGTTGTGTAGCGTCCAGGCCTTAGCAGGTTTGCTGTGATTGTGTGTGTGTTGTGTAGCGTCCAGGCCTTAGCAGGTTTGCTGTGATTGTGTGTGTGTTGTGTAGCGTCCAGGCTTTAGCAGGTTTGCTGTGATTGTGTGTGTGTTGTGTAGCGTCCAGGCCTTAGCAGGTTTGCTGTGGTTGTGTGTGTGTTGTGTAGCGTCCAGGCCTTAGCAGGTTTGCTGTGATTGTGTGTGTGTTGTGTAGCGTCCAGGCCTTAGCAGGTTTGCTGTGATTGTGTGTGTGTTGTGTAGCGTCCAGGCCTTAGCACGTTTGCTGTAATTGTGTGTGTGTTGTGTAGCGTCCAGGCCTTAGCAGGTTTGCTGTGATTGTGTGTGTGTTGTGTAGCGTCCAAGCCTTAGCATGTTTGCTGTGATTGTGTGTGTGTTGTGTAGCGTCCAGGCCTTAGCAGGTTTGCTGTGATTGTGTGTGTGTTGTGTAGCGTCCAGGCCTTAGCACATTTGCTGTGATTGTGTGTGTTGTCTAGCGTCCAGGCCTTAGCACGTTTGCTGTGGTTGTGTGTGTGTTATGTAGCGTCCAGGCCTTAGCATGTTTGCTGTGGTTGTGTGTGTGTGTTGTCTAGCGTCCAGGCCTTAGCACGTTTGCTGTGATTGCGTGTGTGTTGTGTAGCGTCCAGGCCTTAGCAGGTTTGCTGTGGTTGTGTGTGTGTTGTGTAGCGTCCAGGCCTTAGCACGTTTGCTGTGATTGTGTGTGTGTTGTGTAGCGTCCAGGCCTTAGCACGTTTGCTGTGATTGAGTGTGTGTTGTGTAGCGTCCAGGCCTTAGCATGTTTGCTGTGGTTGTGTGTGTGTGTTGTCTAGCGTCCAGGCCTTAGCACGTTTGCTGTGATTGCGTGTGTGTTGTGTAGCGTCCAGGCCTTAGCAGGTTTGCTGTGGTTGTGTGTGTGTTGTGTAGCGTCCAGGCCTTAGCACGTTTGCTGTGATTGAGTGTGTGTTGTGTAGCGTCCAGGCCTTAGCAGGTTTGCTCTGATTGTGTGTGTGTTGTGTAGCATCCAGGTCTTAGCAGGTTTGCTGTGGTTGTGTGTGTGTTGTCTAGCGTCCAGGCCTTAGCATGTTTGCTGTGATTGTGTGTGTGTTGTGTAGCGTCCAGGCCTTAGCACGTTTGCTGTGATTGTGTGTGTGTTGTGTAGCGTCCAGGCCTTAGCACGTTTGCTGTGATTGTGTGTGTGTTGTGTAGCGTCCAGGCCTTAGCACGTTTGCTGTGATTGTGTGTGTGTTGTGTAGCGTCCAGGCCTTAGCAGGTTTGCTGTGATTGTGTGTGTGTTGTGTAGCGTCCAGGCCTTAGCACGTTTGCTGTGGTTGTGTGTGTGTTGTGTAGCGTCCAGCCCTTAGCAGGTTTGCTGTGGTTGTGTGTGTGTTGTGTAGCGTCCATGCCTTGATTAAAGCAAGCTGTTCCATTTCCATATTTTTGCTCCCCTGAGAAGGACCTGCTGTGTGTTCATATCCGCCTGTCTGCTTCCATTTCTTCCAAAGCGTTAATATAGGGTCATTAAAAAAATATTATCCCCCTTTAGGCAATTTTGTTGTGTAGTGTAAAGCCAGCTTTGTTTTTGGCTGCACACACAAGGTGTTGCTGGGGAAATGTCACAACTCATAGTCCTATTAGATTTAGTCTCCGTGGGCTGCTAGCAGGGTTAGTATAGTACCCTGATACTAATGAATCATATTCGGTACTATAACGCCTCTAAAAAGTACTGCTCCCCTACTCGTCGTCGTCGTCAGGCTAATATCTAGCCGTAGTCAGCAGTGTTGAAACTACACAGAGGTGGGTAGTAACGCGCTACATTAACTCCGTTACATCTACTTGAGTATAGAAGTAGTTTTAATGCAACATACTTTTACTTTTACTTGAGTATATTTATAGAGAAGAAACGCTACTTTTACTCCACTCCATTTATCTACATTCAGCTCGCTACTCGCTACTGATTTTTATCGATCTGTTAATGCCCGCTTTGTTTGTTTTGGTTTGTCAGACAGACCTTCAAAGTAGGATCTGTCACATGCCTGCGTTTCACCAATCAAATGCAGTCACTGGTGACCTTTGACTCCGTTTCACCAATCAAATGCAGTCACTGGTGATGTTTGACTCCGTTTCACCAATCAAATGCAGTCACTGGTGACCTTTGACTCCGTTTCACCAATCAAATGCAGTCACTGGTGATGTTTAACTACGTTTCACCAATCAAATGCAGTCACTGGTGATGTTTGACTCCGTTTCACCAATCAAATGCGGTCACTGGTGACCTTTGACTCCGTTTCACCAATCAAATGCGGTCACTGGTGACCTTTGACTCCGTTTCACCAATCAAATGCAGTCACTGGTGACGTTTGACTCCGTTTCACCAATCAAATGCAGTCACTGGTGACCTTTGACTCCGTTTCACCAATCAAATGCAGTCACTGGTGACCTTTGACTCCGTTTCACCAATCAAATGCAGTCACTGGTGACGTTTGACTACGTTTCACCAATCAAATGCAGTCACTGGTGACCTTTGACTCCGTTTCACCAATCAAATGCAGTCACTGGTGATGTTTGACTACGTTTCACCAATCAAATGCAGTCACTGGTGACCTTTGACTCCGTTTCACCAATCAAACAGAGCCAGGCGGTCACATGATTAACTGCACTTTTTTTTTTTTTTTTTTATAAACCTTTGTTTATAAATTTCAACATTTACAAACAGTTGAAAATAATAATCAAAGTAAGTACAAAACAGTATAAAAAAACGTACAAAACAGCGCCAGGGGGTTGTAAATTCAAAGTAACTAAAATAGAATGCAAAAAATATATATATATAAAGTAAACAAAGTGCAAAGCCATAGTCTCACTCAATCTCAGTAAATAACTTAAATTTGGAACACAGCATCATCGTTTTCACAGCTTTTTGCTTGTTAGAGGTAGAGTGTTTTAATGTAGAGTTCTAAATCTTTTTTAAAGGCACAAAAAACAGGTCGGGTATTGAGAAACTTACATTTATGAATATAAAACTTAGCCAATAATATAATGAGCTTGCAAAGGTAAAATTCATTTTTAATTTTTTTTTCCATACAGTGTAAAACCAAATATATATTATTTAATATATATTATTGTTTTAGTTGCTTAAGAGATATTCCTGGCTGTGAATTTGTTCATTGCTATTTTTATGTTTTTGTGCATTACTTGTTGCCGTCATCATTAAAGGAACAGGTTACTCATCAGTTACTCAGTACTTGAGTAGTTTTTTCACAACATACTTTTTACTTTTACTCAAGTAAATATTTGGGTGACTACTCCTACTTTTACTTGAGTAATACATCTCTAAAGTAACAGTACTCTTACTTGAGTACAATTTCTGTCTACTTGACCCACCTCTGAAACAACATCTAAATTACTACAACATTTCTTCCAAGTATCATCCCAGTAGTTATGCATGCTTCACTGAAACACACAACAGCTCCCCGGACTCGGGATGTTTCATGTATTAAAACTAGTCTTTGGGAACCAAAGTCTAGTCAAGATTTCACTACGTCCGAGGTTTAACCATTGGAGTATTTATCTCCAATGTGAACACACTACACACACGTGAATGAAGGGCATACTTACTCAACAGCCATACATGTGGTCGTATGAAAAACGCCAACACTGTCATAAAAATGTGCCATCTAGTAAAACCACACTAAACAACATTGACAAACACATTTTGGGGGAATATTTGCACCGTAACACAACATAAACACTACAGAACAAATTTCCCAAATTCACTGCAGCACCAACTCTTCCGTGACGCTACAATATAAACAAACACCATTGGTGGATCTACACCTAACATCCACTCTAATGATACCAGGTACAATAGCGTATCTAGTCGATACTACTATGATTACATCGATATGTTTTAGCATCACAAAATCTTCTTTTGTTTTACGTATATATACATATATATCCATCCATTTTCTACCGCTTATTCCCTTTTGGGGTCGCGGGGGGCGCTGGCGCCTATCTAAGCTACAATCGAGCGGATGGTGGCGTACACCCTGGACAAGTCGCCAACTCATCACAGGGCCGACACAGATAGACAGACAACATTCACACACTAGGGACCATTTAGTGTTGCCAATCAACCTATCCCCAGGTGCATGTCTTTGGAAGTGGGAGGGGCCTATCCCCAGGTGCATGTCTTTGGAGGTGGGAGGGGCCTATCCCCAGGTGCATGTCTTTGGAGGTGGGAGGGGCCTATCCCCAGGTGCATGTCTTTGGAGGTGGGAGGGGCCTATCCCCAGGTGCATGTCTTTGGAGGTGGGAGGGGCCTATCCCCAGGTGCATGTCTTTGGAGGTGGGAGGGGCCTATCCCCAGGTGCATGTCTTTGGAGGAGGGAGGGGCCTATCCCTCAGGTGCATGTCTTTGGAGGTGGGAGGGGCCTATCCCCAGGTGCATGTCTTTGGTGGGAGGGGCCTATCCCCAGGTGCATGTCTTTGGAGGTGGGAGGGGCCTATCCCCAGGTGCATGTCTTTGGAGGTGGGAGGGGCCTATTCCCAGGTGCATGTCTTTGGAGGTGGGAGGGGCCTATCCCCAGGTGCATGTCTTTGGAGGTGGGAGGGGCCTATCCCCAGGTGCATGTCTTTGGAGGTGGGAGGACACCGGAGGGAGCCCACGCAGTCACGGGGAGAACATGCAAACTCCACACAGAGATCCCAAGCCCAGGATTAAACTCAGGACCTTGTGAGGCAGACGCACTAACCCTTCTGCCACCGTGAAGCCCTATATATATATATATATATATATATATATATATATATATATATATATATAAAACACAAAGAGAGAGAGAGAGTTAAAAAGTTTTTTCTTTGCTTTTCTTGGTTAAAAGGTTGAGGTTTTTTTCAATGTTAGAATAAAAAACAGCCAATGGATCTTCCACTACTGCATTATTAAAATACTGTAACTGCACTTTAAGTGAAGCAGTTAAAAGTATGACTACTGTAGCTTTGGCATGATTTAGTTTTAGACCAACAGAGAGCAGATAATGTCTTCCATACTTTGACATTGTTTTACAATGTTGTCAGTAGAAGCTGCTTGGGGCACAATGGTCGACTGAAGATGCAGAACATTTGAATTTAAAGTCCTATAAATAGATTTGGTTATACTTCAGGCCTGATTTAACCTCGACTTGGAACTTTGATCCCCGTCCTCACCAAGGTTCCAACCTAAAGATCGCTCACAGTCTATTTGTGCTGTGAATGTTATTTATTCCCTGCCTGGAATATTTTCCCAGCGTATCAGCGTGAAGGAGAAGGAAGCTGTGTGGCACAACTCTCTGTAGTCTTCATCTCTTTCTGCTGCAACCTCCGCTGAGATATGTGCTTCCCTCTCAAAATACAATCTAATTACTGAGATAAGAGTTCTGCTTGAATGATGAACTTTTCCTCCGTGTGCCTGAGTGCAGCATCACAGGCTTCACTCGCTGCTTCTTCCTCTCCAGCTGAGTGACACTTCAACTGGACATTGTTGTTCCCTCGTCCACCTTGCACCTGTCCTTTTATTCTCCTTCTCTGGGTTCTGTCCGTCATTCTTGGCTCTTTAAAGCAGCGACACTGTTCAGCTCACTCTAGTACAGGTTTTTTGGTTGTTTGTTGTTGTCAGAGGTTTTAAAGCAGGGGTGTGGAACTTGTTTTCCTGGGGGGCCACATGGCTGCCCTCAGAGGGCCGCTTGTAACAGTCAAGGTGAGAACATAAAAGTATAATCACATAATTATATTATTGCTCATGCATTGGGTTATGTGATTTTTGTACGTACAAATTGACAGATAACTTGCTTTGAAATCGTAAGTCAAGATGACAAGCAGATATTTAAAGTCCTACTGAAAGCCACTACTAGCGACCACGCAGTCTGATAGTTTATATATCAATGATGACATATTAACATTGCAACACATGCCAATACAGCCTTTTTAGTTTACTAAATTGCAATTTTAAACTTCCCGCAAAGTATCCTGTTAAAACGTCACGGTGTGCGTGACGCTTATAATGACATTTTGATCCAGCACCGATCCCAGCTATAAGTCGTCTGCTTTAATCGCATAATTACGCAGTATTCTGGATATCTGTGTTGCTGAATCTTTTACAATTTGTTCAATTAATAATGGAGACGTCAAAGAAGAAAGATGTAGGTGGGAAGCGGTGTATTGCGGCCGTCTTTTGCAACAAAAACACAGCCGGTGTTTCCTTGTTTACATTCCCGAAAGATGACGGTGAAGCTTTACTATGGAACAGAGCGGTCAAGCGAACATGGTTCCCTACCACATGTCAACCAGCAGGTTTCAGTGAGAAAATGTTGGTATTAAGTCGGCTTTTACCATAGTTATGAGCGGAGAGCTTGCGTCGTGCCTCGCCTCCTGCAGCTGCAGACTCTCTTGCCTCCTCTCACCGGCCGCCCCCAACCATCAGATGCTTACATCGTGGAGGAGGGAGAAAAAAACAAAATCTCAGCCTGGCTGCTTTGCCTCGTCGAGAAATGTGGCTTCCATTGAAGACACTGGTGCGCGACACATCCTTCTGACTTTCAGGTACGACCATATAATCTCACTAAAACACTAGTAACACAATAAGCAGATAAGGGATTTTCCAGAATTATCCTAGTAAATGCGTCTAATAACATCTGAATCGCTCCCACTGCCCTTGTCTTTTTTTTTTTTCTAGTCTTCCACTCCCACTTTCCTCATCCACGAATCTTTCATCCTCGCTCAAATTAATGGGGAAGTCATCGCTTTCTCGGTCCGAATCGCTCTCGCTGCTGGTGGCCATGATTGTAAACAATGTTCAGATGTGAGGAGCTCCACAACCCGTGACGTCACGCGCACATCGTCTGCTACTTCCGGTACAGGCAAGGCTTTTTTATTAGCGACCAAAAGTTGCGAACTTTATCGTGGATGTTCTCTACTAAATCCTTTCAGCAAAAATATGGCAATATGGCGAAATGATCAAGTATGACACAGAATGGACCTGCTATCCCCGTTTGAATAAGAACATCTCATTTCAATAGGCCTTTGTTATTTTTACAAACTATCATACAGTACATAAAAGGGTTGTACAGGAAATGTTTTAAATGTAGAAAGAAAACGACAATACAACCCGTTTAAATACCGGTTCGGGCACTGTTTGTAAAGTGCCAGTATCGGTCACAAAGTAAACAACACCCCCCAAGGCGAAAGAAGTGGACATTTTAGGGATGAAGCTGGTGTGAGGTAGTTGCAGAGTGCTGGATGACGTCCACCCTCATGGCAGGTACATGTTTCCAATAGAGAGTCCCCACCCTCATTATGGCTGCTTTTTTTTTCTAGTTCCATGCCTCAGTGCGGTCGGTTTTTTCCTAATTAAAGCAGATTTAATGATGAGTCCAGCTGTGGACCTCTGCCCCCTTGGAATGTTGATGAGGGCCCTGTCTTGTCAGTGTGCCGCTGGAAGATGGCATCTCGTGGATAAATCTGGTTTTAGGATTAATTATACGTAAATACAGTAGAATCAGAATCAGAATCATTTTTATTTGTCCGTTCCAACATGTACAGGACACATCAGAACTGAAATTACATTTTCGGCACAGTCCCACTAAGAGCAGACATACGTTACAGGGGGGACAAGACTCTAGTCTGAGTCCAAGGAAACACCTCACATAGCATGGCACACATTAAACATACATATATCACACCAACTTGCAACAGAGGGAGGGGTGGGTTTGCACAGGCCTGCTTTTCGCTCTGTAGCACCGCTCAGCCATCCACAACCCCAGAGGAGATAAGCGGTGGTGAGGGTGTTGGTTTAAGGGTGGGGGTCATGTGTGTGCGTATGTGCCCAATTAACTCGGGAGATGTGGTGAAGGTTTTTGTATGGCTGAGGCCGATAAAATTCGGCTACAGATGTTGTTGACAAAAAGGAAGGTCAAAAGCATCTATCTTTGAGGAGTCTTCGGGAAATTTCCTTCAGAACAGCCTGTTCCATGCCAAGGCCATTCAGGGAGTCCAAATCGTAGATAAAAAGTTGTTTTCAATCAATCAATCAATCAATCAACGTTTACTTATATAGCCCTAAATCACTAGTGTCTCAAAGGGCTGCACAAACCACAACACAAACCACTACGACATCCTCGGTAGGCCCACATAAGGGCAAGGAAAACTCACACCCAGTGGGACGTCGGTGACAATGATGACTATGAGAACTTTGGAGAGGAGGAAAGCAATGGATGTCGAGGGGGTCCCAACATGATACTGTGAAAGTTCAATCCATAATGGATCCAACACAGTCGCGAGAGTCCAGTCCAAAGCGGATCCAACACAGCAGTGAGAGTCCCGTTCACAGCGGAGCCAGCAGGAAACCATCCCAAGCGGAGGCGGATCAGCAGCGCAGAGATGTCCCCAGCCGATACACAGGCAAGCAGTACATGGCCACCGGATCGGACCGGACCCCCTCCACAAGGGAGAGTGGGACATAGGAGAAAAAGAAAAGAAACGGCAGATCAACTGGTCTAAAAAGGGAGTCTATTTAAAGGCTAGAGTATACAAATGAGTTTCAAGGTGAGACTTAAATGCTTCTACTGAGGTGGCATCTCGAACTGTTACCGGGAGGGCATTCCAGAGTACTGGAGCCTGAACAGAAAACGCTCTATAGCCCGCAGACTTTTTTTGGGCTTTGGGAATCACTAAAAGCCGGAGTCCTTTGAACGCAGATTTCTTGCCGGGACATATGGTACAATACAATCTGCAAGATAGGATGGAGCTAGACCGTGTAGTATTTTATACATAAGTAGTAAAACCTTAAAGTCACATCTTAAGTGCACAGGAAGCCAGTGCAGGTGAGCCAGTATAGGTATATATGTATGTATATATGTATATAAAGGTATATACAGTATAGGTATATATGTATGTATGTATATATGTATATAAAGGTATATACAGTATAGGTATATATGTATGTATATATGTATATAAAAGGTATATACAGTATAGGTATATATGTATGTATATATGTATATAAAGGTATATACAGTATATGTATATATGTATGTATATATGTATATAAAGGTATATACAGTATAGGTATATATGTATGTATATATGTATATAAAGGTATATACAGTATATGTATATATGTATGTATATATGTATATAAAGGTATATACAGTATATGTATATATGTATGTATATATGTATATAAAGGTATATACAGTATAGGTATATATGTATGTATATATGTATATAAAGGTATATACAGTATATGTATATATGTATGTATATATGTATATAAAGGTATATACAGTATATGTATATATGTATGTATATATGTATATAAAGGTATATACAGTATATGTATGTATATATGTATATATGTATATAAAGGTATTTACAGTATAGGTATATATGTATGTATATATGTATATAAAGGTATATACAGTATAGGTATATATGTATGTATATATGTATATAAAGGTATATACAGTACAGGCGTAATGTGATCAAACTTTCTTGTTCTTGTCAAAAGTCTAGCAGCCGCATTTTGTACCAACTGTAATCTTTTAATGCTAGACATGGGGAGACCCCAAAATAATACGTTACAGTAATCGAGGCGAGACGTAACACACGCATGGATAATGATCTCAGCGTCTTTAGTGGACAAAATGGAGCGAATTTTTGCGATATTACGGAGATGAAAGAAGGCCGTTTTAGTAACGCTTTTAATGTGTGACTCAAAGGAGAGAGTTGGGTCGAAGATAATACCCAGATTCTTTACTGATTCTTTTCCTTCGAGAAGACAAAATATTGACTTCTCTGTTGTCCATGCTGGATCTCTTTCAGTTCCAATTAATTATTCCTTCTCTGCAAACTTTTCCAAGATGAGATCCATTTTGCGATTCAACTCAGAAATCGCACAAGTCTGTGTTCCCACAGCCCGACACAATCCTTCCATTGCGTTGAACAGCCGTTGGGCTCCTTGAGTGGCTGCCATCATCGTCTTCCGAATTAGTCGATACACCAGAACAATGCCCGGCCCAATCAGCAAGTGCTTCGCGATCACAGCTCCAAATAAGTAGATGTCTTCCACGTCCTCCATGGAAGGAGCTGAGAGGCACATGATCCTCCATGAGTTCCAGGAGTCCCGCACGTAACCCGCAGCGATGGTTCCATCAGGCCAGCCAGGCTCCCCCGAACCTCTTTTTCTTGTCGAAAAGACTGCGTCAATTGCGCCAAGAGTCCAGCTGATCATATTCATATTGAAATTTGGATTAGAGTCACCGATTCTGTTCATAACTTTTATGGACAGAATTTTTAGGCGCAGTCAAGGCGTTGAGGGGTTCCGGTTTGGTGGCTGCAGGATTAGGTCTCTGCTTTTTGCAGATGATGTGGTCCTGATGGCTTCATCTGACCGGGATCTTCAGCTCTCACTGGATCGGTTTGCAGCCGAGTGTGAAGCGACCGGAATGAGAATCAGCACCTCCAAGTCCGAGTCCATGGTTCTCGCCCGGAAAAGGGTGGAATGCCATCTCCTGGTTGGGGAGGAGACCCTGCCCCAAGTGGAGGAGTTCAAGTACCTAGGAGTCTTGTTCACGAGTGAGGGAAGAGTGGATGGTGAGATCGACAGGCGGATCGGTGCGGCGTCTTCAGTAATGCGGACGTTGTATCGATCCGTTGTGGTGAAGAAGGAGCTGAGCCGGAAGGCAAAGCTCTCAATTTACCGGTCGATCTACGTTCCCATCCTCACCTATGGTCATGAGCTTTGGGTCATGACCGAAAGGACAAGATCACGGGTACAAGCGGCCCAAATGAGTTTGGGTCTCTCCCTTAGAGATAGGGTGAGAAGCTCTGCCATCCGGGAGGAACTCAAAGTAAAGCCGCTGCTCCTTCACATGGAGAGGAGCCAGATGAGGTGGTTCGGGCATCTGGTCAGGATGCCACCCGAACGCCTCCCCAGGGAGGTGTTTAGGGCACGTCCAACCGGTAGGAGGCCACGGGGAAGACCCAGGACACGTTGGGAAGACTATGTCTCCCGGCTGGCCTGGGAACGCCTCGGGATCCCCCGGGAAGAGCTAGACGAAGTGGCTGGGGAGAGGGAAGTCTGGGTTTCCCTGCTTAGGCTGTTGCCCCCGCGACCCGACCTCGGATAAGCGGAAGAAGATGGATGGATGGATTAGAGGACAGCACAACGAAAGAGGCTTTTAAAAAGTTCAGACAAGGACAAAGACAAAGAGAGCAAGCAGGGAAGGAGACAACGGAGAGTGCGACCGCCCTCACCAGAGGCTAGGAGGAATATGTTTACATGTGATCTGGCATTCTAGTACGAGCAATATTAGTACTGGTAGTCCTTCTCTTAGTGAGATCTTTAGCACTCTACATTTTGCTGAACGTGGTAGAAGTGAAGAAAAGGACATTTTGTGGCAAGATAAATGTTGTAGTTGTGAAAGTAATTTAGATTACGTTAAGGCCTCACTTACACTATACTGAATAAGGTTATCCAGGGTAAATACCAGCTAACATTATCCGTGTCCACACACAACAATGCCACCGTTGTCAACATGACTTAATACTCATGCACACGTCATAGTCACCTCCAGTGTTGCTTTGTGTGCAAATGTAACTTATGTTACATTAGGGGGACGGCGTGGCGCAGTTGGGAGAGTGGCCGTGCCAGCAACCTGAGGGTTCCTGGTTCAATCCCCACCTTCTACCAACCTCGTCACGTCTGTTGTGTCCTTGAGCAAGACACTTCACCCTTGCTCCTGATGGTTTGTGGTTAGGGCCTTGCATGGCAGCTCCCTCCATCAGTGTGTGAATGTGTGTGTGTATGGGTGAATGTGGAAATAGTGTCGAAGCGCTTTGAGTACCTTGAAGGTAGAAAAGCGCTATACAAGTATAACCCATTTATCATTTATCATTTATGTGAACAATATCCAGTGTTGTGGTGTTTCAATGAACTGGAATCCAGTGTGTTGTGGGGCCCTATGGTAGTGAATCACACCTGAGACATCATCAATTATTTTTTATATTTTTAATAATTGTAAATTTTAATTTTCCTGAAGGAACTCTCCTGAAGGAATCAATAAAGTACTATCCATCTATCTAATTAATCACATCTTTAATGGACAATGTTAAAAGTAAACAATGTGATAAACAACATTTTACATCAATAAAACTGGGGATCTAGATATGTGGTCAGGACACTCCTCACTCTTTTACCCTCACCTTCATTGTCCATTCCTTTTTGGTGACTTTATATACTCTGGACCTAGACGTTGAGTATGTGACATACATGGCGGACAATACAGTCTGCTTTGCCAGTCCAAAAGCATTCGCCGTTTTCCGTAGTGTTCCATCGACGGCCAGGTAATACAAAGCACATGCCACCTTTCTTATCACATCCACGAGAGCCCGCGTTCTCGTTGTCTCTCCTTCGACAAATGGACAAAGTTTTCTGCTTATTAGAACCGCAGCTGACCAGGACATTGGAAAGTTCTCCTGCCGTCTGAGAAGTGTTGTATCCCAAATAACTGCAATTGCTTTCTCTTAAGGTATTCAAGTGTGATCTCCACAAGTGTCTGTACATGTAGAGGAAGGAGAAACACGGTTATGTCTGGATGACTCACCCTCATATTTCCAGTGGTTAGCTCCGATTACGAAGCCGCTTTATTATGAAGCTGGCTGTGGCATCACTTCCTGTGTAGGGCGCGATCTTTCTGGCGTCAGAATCAGACATACTTTATTAATCCCTGAGGGGAAATTAAAATTTTTCAGCACAATCGCATTCAAGATCAGACAAACATTACAGGGAGACAGAACAGGATCGCTGACAAATCTGCCAACTTCCGGCACCCCTTACAAAAAAGGTGAGATACAGGTGAACAATGGGGGGGGCAGTCTAACCCTGGGCCCTTGGAGAGTGGGTCCAGACTAAAGGATAAGGGGGAAAAAAACCTCATCCCTTTTACATGTGGGAAACATCAAGAACACAAAGGAACACAACACTTACCGTATTTTCCACACTATAAGGCACACCTAAAAAACAAAAATTTTCTCAAAAGCTGACAGTGCGCCTTATATATGGACCAATATTGAGCCACAACAGGTCTCACAACTACGGTAAGACGCCGCCGACTTCATTTTCCCTGTAGAAGAAGAATTGCGTGGTGCATGCTGGGTGGTAGTGGTTTGTGTGGTGGTTTGTGCAGCCCTTTGAGACACTAGTGATTTAGGGCTATATAGGTAAACATTGATTGATTGATTGATTGATTGATATATGACTGCGGGAGGTGTGCCGTTTCTGTGTGTTTATGTTTGGACCCCAAAATGTCTCCTATTAAGAGACACGCTTAGGACGCAGAGTTTAGAGTCAAGTTTAAAGTCAGTCACACAGTAGAAGACGGGAATAGAACAGCAGCCAGAGAATTAAACATTAACAGCAGCGACACTGACTCCTTTAATGACGACTTTGACGAGACGGAGCCGGGCATGTTGGATCTCATTATCGCCCAACTGTTTGATTTTAACACTGAAGAAGAATAATTTGCGGGATTTGTGGATGAGGAATAACTTAATAAAGTGAGCTTTACATGTTTATTTAGTGTGTTGTGTTGTGTGACATGATCCTTTGAGCAACCTTGACTTATTGATATATTATTGCTTTGCACTATTTCCAGTGTTACTATATTGTGATTGCACTAACTTTTGATTTACTGTAACAGTATCAGACTGTTTTTTACCTGTTTATTGAAACGGGGAAAATAATAAAACAGCTGATTATTCATTTTGGGAGTGAACGGAGTTGTCAGAACGCTGGTTTGTAATCTATTAATAAAGTTTGACTGACCTATCTCACTGTTTTGTTGACATTCTCTTTAGCGGAGCGCCATCTAAAGCAGGGGTCGGGAACCTTTTTGGCTGAGAGAGCCACACAAGCCAAATATTTAAAAAAGTATTTCCATTAGAGCCATATAATATTTTTTTTAAGACTGAATACAACTAAATGCGTGCATTTTTAAGTAGGACCAATATTTTTAGAGTATAATAAGTCTCTTATTCTTTTTGATAACACTGTTATTCTGAAGCTTACCAACAATAAATAAAATACTTCGTACCATTAATGCGACTTCTTGAACAGGTGCCGTAGAAACCGGATGGATGGATGAAAATGCATGAGAATGTTTTATATTTTGAACGTTATTTTTGACACCAGCGGAATTATTCATTACTTATCGTGTTAAGCAATGTCAGCTAAGATTTATCTGAGAGCCAGATGCAGTCATCAAAAGAGCCACATCTGGCTCTAGAGCCATAGGTTCCCTACCCCTGATCTAAAGGATGCATAACGTAACCCCAGCCTCTACTGTAGCATCTATTCTCTGCGCCTTATATATGAACAAAGTTTAGAAATAGGCCATTCATTGAAGGTGAGCCTTATAGTGCGGTGCACCTTATAGTGCGGAAAATACGGTACTTTTCGAACTCTGTAAATGATCATTGAGTCCATGCAGATCTAAGTGCCACAGATTCAACAATTCCACGACTGACTTACCCGTGTAAGAATTTGTCCGAGGAGGGAGACTTTAAACGCTGGTTTATTGTGGCGGAAACGGGGCTTAGGCTAAATAATTATTCGTTTAATAAGTGTAGACATAGCCTTAGTGAGGTAATTATCAGTCTGCATTTGGCTTAAAGTGGAGGAAGTAAACAAAAGGACAGTGTGAGGCGAGAGGAAGGTTATAGGTGTGAAGGTAATGCAGATTTCATGAAGAGAGGAGGAAGCAGTGTTCAAACCGACAGACAAAATGGTTTCTTTCAGTCCAGCACCAAGCAGCTCATAGCCGGCCAACATGTTGGCGTTCAGGCTTCATGTCCTCCTGTAGCGATAATGAGAAGTGCCTGGCCGTTAATGAGCTAAACGCAGACATTAGATTGGCTCGGCAAACTCTCCGAGGCAGGGATGAGGGGGAAGAGAGGGAGACAATGTGCAGCAGAGAATATGAAATATTCAAGGAGAGAGGCTTAATAATGGCCGATCCAGCAAATGTGATGTGGGGAAAAAAAAAACTAAAACAAGAAGCCGAGACGCAACAGTTAATAAAAGTTTTAAATATTCATGCACCGTGTGCTGAATTGCATGCACACACACACACACACACACACACACACACACACACACACACACACACACACTGTTTCTGGATTGTCATCCTCATCAAAGCGATTACAATTCCTTGCCACCAGCGTCTAAGCCTGCAGTAAAAAGTTTGCCAGAATTGTGAATTATATTTATATAGCGCTTTTTCTCTAGTGACTCAAAGCGCTTTACATAGTGAAACCCATTATCTAATTTTTACATTTAAACCAGTGTGGGTGGCACTGGGAGCGGGTGGGTAAAGTGTCTTGCCCAAGGACACTACGGCAGTGACTAGGATGACAGAAGCGGGGATCGAACCTGCAATCCTCAAGTTGCTGGCACAGCCGCTCTACCAACCGAGCTATACCGCCCCACTTGGAGATAAACAGGAAGTTTTAGGGTTCAGGTCAGCCCGGGAGCGGCATGGCGTAGTGGGTAGAGCGGCCGTGCCAGAAACCTGAGGGTTGCAGGTTCGCTTCCCACCTATGGACATCAAAGTCGCTGCCGTTGTGTCCTTGGGCAGGACACTTCACCCTTTGCCCCCGGTGCCGCTCACACTGGTAAATGAATGATTGGTGGTGGTCGGAGGTGCAAACTGGCAGCCACGCTTCCGTCAGTCTACCCCAGGGCAGCTGTGGCTACAGATGTAGCTTACCACCACCATTGTGTGAATGAATGATGGGTTCCCACTTCTCTATAAGCGCTTTGAGTATCTAACAATAGAAAAGCGCGATATTAATCTAATCCATTATTATTATTATTATTATAATTAATCTCCCTGAAGTAATTCAAAGATGTTTGTGCTCTCTGGCACAGGTTTGGCAAGAAGAAGGAAGACAAGAGCAAAGATGCGCTGCGAGTGGTGAAGAACAAGCTGGAAGCTCTGAGTGAGGAGGAGGGCGGCGGCAGAAACAGGTAAACATTTGACACGCACCCCCCCATAAACCGTGACTCATCACGATGTCCACTCCCTTCTCGTGAAAGCTTTGATCCGCGGTACGCCGAAATCAACTATGACCAGCTCACCCCGGACTCGGGCACGCTCCCGGACGTGGAAGACGACGACACCGACCCCAACTACGCCCGGATCAACAACTTCCTTCAGCCGGACTCGCCACAGCTGCCTGGCCACACCCACTCCCTGGCGGCTCCCGTGACCGCGGCGGGCAAACAGCCTCATCTGGACAACCTCTACGCCCAGGTGGTCAAGCCTCGGCAACAACCTGCAGAAAGGTGAGAGGGGGAGGAAGGTGTTGCACTAAATCAGGGGTGTCAAACTCAAATACAGAGTGGGCCAAAATTCTAAACTGAACAAAGCCGCGGGCCAAAGTTGAACAACTTAACCTTTTAATAGGGACCCAAACAAGTTGTGCATTGAATATTGAACAAGCAAGGCTTATATAACTTTATAGTGACATGCAAAATCCAGTTTTGTTGGTAGCGGGGGTGTATATTGTCCCGAAAGAGTTAGTGCTGCAAGGGGTTCTGGGTATTTGTTCTGTCGTGTTGATGTTGTGTTACAGTGCGGCTGTTCTCCCGAAATGTGTTTGTCATTGTTGTTTGGTGTGGCTTCACAGTGTGGTGCATATTTGTAACAATGTTAAAGTTGTTTATACGGCCACCCTCAGTGTGACCCGTATGGCTGTTGACCTGTTCACTTTGTGCGTAGAATCCGCATATGTTACGTGACTGGGCCGGCACGCTGATTGTATGGCGGAAAAGTGCACATGACGACAGGTTGTAGAGGACGCTAAAAGCAGTACCTTTAAAACACGCCGCCGATATTGTTGTCCGAGTGGACATCGGGAGAAATTCAAGAGAATAGTTGCCCCGGTAGATTTTTAAGGGGGGGGGCACTGAAATTCGGGTGGGTTGGCAGGTATTAGAATTAGCGGTGAATGCACCGCCGCTGTATAATACCGGCGGGCCAGCTCTAATGTTCATTTAATATTGTCTCAAGGGCCAAAATAAATTACATGGGGGGCCAGAGTTTGACACCCATGCACTAAATAGTATTCTTTGCATGTCAGCGCCTTTGTGAGAGAGGTTTGTGAGCAAGATGCTATTGTCACTAATCAGCAGGCACGGTCTGGCCACAAAAGACATAAAACATGAACAAATGTACTTGAACCCATCATGTGCACACTTTATATTTACACATTTGACATCTCTGTGGTCCAAAGTGCGGCCATTGACAGGCTTGGACACTTAATCACATTCTAATCTTGATCTTGATAATAAGTCTGTGTGCAGCTTTATAAACACATCATCACAAATTGGTTGTTTCTTTTGGAGGAAGTTAGTTTCCATGTTTGTTTTTATTACTGCAGTTTGTATTTTTCTTTCTTGTCATACAAAACATAGTTTGTTTTTGTCAGCACTGGACCGGTCGTTGCTTTTAAATGGAAAACAGTTTAATAGTTATTTTTTGTTTTTGGAACAGCGTAATGAGCAGCAGAGTTACAGTACAAATATATACTGTATTTCTAAATGAATTAGTCATTGTTGTTAGTAAGCACACGTCTAAAATAGTTAAAGCTGAATTTAAGCTGAAACAGCAAATATTAGAGCAACTGAAAAGGTACAGTCGTGGTCTAAAGTTTACATCGCATGGACAAAGATAAGACCTTCTAGAGCAGAGGTCGGGAACCTTTTTGGCTGAGAGAGCCATGAAAGCCAAATATTTTAAAAAGTATTTCCGTGAGTGCCGAATAATATTTTTTTTAACACTGAATACAACTAAATGTGTGCATTTTTAAGTAAGACCAACATTATTAGACTATAAGAAGTCTCTCATTCTTTTAACAACATTGTTATTCTTGAAGCTAACCAATAATAAATAATATACTCCTTACCATTATTGTCACTTCTTGAACAGGTGCGGTAGAAAACGGATGGATGGATTAAAATACATGAGAATGTTTTATATTTTGAACGTTATTTTTAACATTACGATTACCTGCGGAATTATTAAGTACTTATTCTGTTAAGTAATGTCAGCTGAGATTTATCTGAGAGCCAGATGCAGTCATCAAAAGAGCCACATCTGGCTCTAGAGTCATAGGTTCCCTAACCCTGTTCTAGAGAAAAGTTCTGTGGTCAGATGAAACAAAACTGGAGCTGTTTGGCCACAATACCCAGGAATATGTTTGGAGGAGAAAAGGTGAGGCCTTTAATCCCAGGAACACCATACCTACCGTCAAGCATGGTGGTGGTAGTATCATGCTCTGGGCCTGTTTTGCTGCCAATGGACCTGCTGCTTTACAGAGAGTAAATGGGAGGATTAGCTCCAAATTGTTCAGGACAAACTAAAATCATCAGGGGGGAGGTTGGGTCTTGGGAGCAGTTGGGTGTTCCAACAGGACAATGACCCCAAACACACCTCAAAAGTGGTAAAGGAATGGCTAAATCAGGCTAGAATGAAGGTATTAGAATGGCCTTCCCAAAGTCCTGACTTAAAGGTGTGGACAATGCTGAAGAAACAAGTCCATATCAGAAAAGTAACACATTTAGCTCAACTGCACCAGTTTTGTGGTGAAAAATGTAAGCAGAAGCTTGTGGATGGCTACCAAAAGCGCCTTATTGCAGTGAAACTTGCCAAGGGACATGTAAGCAAATATTAACATTGCTCACAGACTTGCTGACATTTTCAGTAGAGCCATAATAAATTCATAAAAGAAGCAAACTTCATGAATGTTTTTAGTGAGCAACAAGTATGTGCTCCAATCACTACATCACAAAAAAATAAGAGTTATAGAAATGATTGGAAAGTCAAGACAGCCATGACATCACGTTCTTTACAACTGTATGTACACTTTTGACCAGGACTGTTTATGCTTCATAATCCGATTAGTCGACCAATCGCTAAGATAATCGATGACTAATCGACGATCAAAATAGTCGTTATTTGCCGACCACAAATGTGAATGCACCGTTTAAGCCAGGGTTTGGGAACCCATGGCTCGTGAGCCAGGTGTGGCTCTCGGATAAATCTGAGCTGCTTAACACGATAAGTAATGAATAGTAATCAAAGTGTTAAAAATAATGTGCAAAATATAAAACATGCTCGTGCATTTCAATCCATTCATCCTTTTTTCTGCCGCACTTGTTCAAGAAGTTGCATTAAGGGTAAGAAGTGATTTATTTATTATTGATTAGTTTAGTTCAGACCACCAAACACCGACATGAGAGCCTGTTTCAGGGTTGCAATATTTTTTATTTTTCAATAAGTCTCTGTTGCTTTCCAGCAATTGTCTTTTTCTCTTTTGTTCTCCTTCGCACTCTGGCTCCAGCCCCAACCCCCGTCTCTCCTCCTGGCTGCTGCTTATAACAGAGCGACAGGTGATTAGATAACGAGGCCCAGGTGGGCCATTTACGCACCTGTCGCTGATTTCGAGGCCGGTCCTGGCACACCCTGCTTCGCTGCAGGCCCGCAGGCCACGCCCCCTCCACAGTTAGCTTCAGAATAACAATGTTATTACAAATAATAAGAGAGCTGTTATACTCTAGAAATGTTGGTCTTACTTAAAAATGCACATGTTTAGTTGTGTTCATTGTTAAAAAAATATGATATGGCTCTTACGGAAATACATTTTAAAATATTTGGCTTCTTGGCTCTCTCAGGCAAAAAGGTTCCCGACCCCTGCTTTAAGCAATGGACTTTCAGATTGGAAACTGACTCCCCATTCTAGGAGTCGGGGACAGATGGGAATGGAGGGACAGATTGAAGGTGTGTAGAATTAGTGATGTGGACTACATGCTAGATTGGAGGATTCAGACAGAAGAGAAGCGGGGATAATTAGCCACACTCTAGCAGCCTGACAGATCTGTTGGACCACTTAAGCTTTCATCCGCCAGTGGTGGGTGCTTCATTACCAGATCTTTTCTCTCTCTCTCTCTCTCTCTCTCTCTCTCTCTCTCTCTCTCTCTCTCTGTCTCTCTCTCTCTGTCTCTGTCGGCCTCTGCTTTGCTGCTAATGTATATTAGTTGCTCTTTAGCATGAGCGTGATGGATGAGGAGCCTCGTCTGCATTACACTCTGCAGGGAAGCTGATATTGTTTTATAGAACTCCGACCTGCACACACTTTGGTGACACTTCAATAAGACGTTAGTCCTCATGTGTGTTTGCATCAGGCCTCACATTAATAATCATACACAGCCTTCTTGCACAAAGAGCTGGGAGATATATGGACTACACTCAATATATCGCGGGTTCATCTCTGTGAGATGTAGAAAATTACTATTTTGTGAGTATTCCAGTATACCGTATTTCCTTGAATTGCTGCCGGGGCGCTAATTAATTTAAAACCTCTTCTCACTCCGGCACTTACCAAAGGCATGCGGTAAATTTAGGCCTGCGCTTATAAATTTGAGTGTGATGTAAGGATACCATCATGAAAAGCACATTTAATAAAAAAAGGTTATTATGGTCTTACCTTTACTTATAAATGAAGTCCATGTGCAGCTCCTTCTGATCAAAAGCATCGATAACTTGTTTATAGAAATTTTCCTTATCTTTATTTAGTTTTAAAAGTCTCTCTGTCTCAATGGAGATCTTCCTTTATTACCTCCTGCTTCCATTGAAAGTCCAGTTTAGAAAACTGTTTTATTTTAGATATGTAATCCTCCATGTTAAAAGTGCAAGCGAGAGGAAAAAATAAAAGTCTTGCTGCTTGTTGTCACTTCTTCTGCAGCCGAGTAGTCGCAAGAAGGATCACTAGCGCCCTCTAACACCAGGAGGCGGGAGTCATTTAATGACTCATATTTGACACACGCAGCTACGGTATATTAATAAAACATAGCTGCTTACTGTTCCTTTTAGCATATTCAATAGCTTGAACCTTAAATCCTACTGAATAGCTCTTAATCTTCTTCCCTTTATGCGATTTCAAATGATTGAAATCAGCCTCCTCCATTTTGAAAATGATGACATGTGAAGTGTCACTCGTGACGTGACGAGTTTGACCCGGTGGAAATTCTAGGCATATGCTAATTATTTGGCGGAACGAGTTTGACCCGGACGAAATTCTAGACGTGCGCTAATAAAAATATTTTTGAGTTTGACCTGGTAGTAATTCTAGGCAGGCACATACTATATACCCGGCGGCAATTCAAGGAAATACGGTAAGTTCTCACGCAGTTGCGTTCAGCTGCGGCCATTACACTACAGGCTTCTTTCTTGTCTCTCCTTCTCACAGAGACATAAAACAAGCGCACCTTCTTACATACGTCACATACTGTCGCGCGTGCAACGTCATACGCCCTCGCCGAGCAAAGAGGTAGCGGAATGGGTAACGTTAGCTGTGGAGTGAGGTGCAAGCGGAGCGAGTGGTAATATGAGAGAAGGTAAGATGCATATCTGGTAACTAATGGAGGAAGAAGAATTATTTCCAAAGAAAAACCGCACAGGGTCTGCCGTTTGCCGGTGATTTGGCTTCAAGCGGGAAGATGTTGAACAGACAAGCGTAATATGTCAAGTATGCTGCAAAAGCGTTGCTACAAAAAGTAGCAGCATTACTAATTTGTAGCATCATTTGAAAAGTCACCCGCTAGAGAATGAAGAGTGCTTGAAACTCCGCATGTCAACATCTCTGGCTGGTGCCACACCCAAAAAAATGCCGAAGCAACCAGCACTGACCCAATTGAGCCTGGCGTCTTTCATTTCCACATCGACACCGTATGACAAAAATAGTCCGCAACAGAAGGAGATAACGTAGGCAGGAACCTACCACATAGTGAAGGACATACACTATTGGATTTCCTATCATGCAGCTCATTTTTATTATACACTTTTTTAAATATCTTAGTGTCATCATGCACAAAAGTGCACTTTATTTGTTTTAAACTATTGCAGTGGCATTCTGTACAAAAAGTGCACTTTAATTTAGTGTTGTTTTGATATGTCATCTTAGTGACATCATGCACAAAAGTGCACTTTATTTGTTTTAAACTATTGTAGTGGCGTTCTGCACAAAAAGTGCACTTTAGTGTTGGTTTGATATGTCATCTTAGTGACATCATGCACAAAAGTGCACTTTGTTTGTTTTAAACTATTGTAGTGGCGTTCTGTACAAAAAGTGCACTTTAATTTAGAGTTGTTTTGATGTCATCTTAGTGACATCATGCACAAAAGTGCACTTTATTTGTTTTAAACTATTGCAGTGGCATTCTGTACAAAAAGTGCACTTTAATTTAGTGTTGTTTTGATATGTCATCTTAGTGACATCATGCACAAAAGTGCACTTTATTTGTTTTAAACTATTGTAGTGGCGTTCTGCACAAAAAGTGCACTTTAGTGTTGTTTTGATATGTCATCTTAGTGACATCATGCACAAAAGTGCACTTTGTTTGTTTTAAACTATTGTAGTGGCGTTCTGCACAAAAAGTGCACTTTAGTGTTGTTTTGATATGTCATCTTAGTGACATCATGCACAAAAGTGCACTTTATTTGTTTTAAACTATTGTAGTGGCGTTCTGTACAAAAAGTGCACTTTAATTTAGAGTTGTTTTGATGTCATCTTAGTGACATCATGCACAAAAGTGCACTTTATTTGTTTTAAACTATTGCAGTGGCATTCTGTACAAAAAGTGCACTTTAATTGAGTGTTGTTTTGATATGTCATCTTAGTGACATCATGCACAAAAGTGCACTCATAGCTTGTTTTAAAATGTCTCTGACAATCTTGCACTTTCTGTTTTGGAAATGACATGAATGTTTGTGCCACCGCTTAATAACTGTTTAATAAATACACTTTTAGTTGTGGTTTCCCTCTCTGCATGAAAGTTTAAAAGTAGCATATATGAATGCAGTATGAAGAAGAATGTTTGAATGTAGACACATAGAATCATCATACTGCTGTCATTATATGTATCAAGTGTTCATTCAAAGCTAAGGCAAAATATCCACATATATATGCTGTATCGCGATATAGCCTAAAAATATGGAGATATTAATAAAAGACCCTACCTGCACATGCTCCCTTGTTGCCGACTGTTTCCATTTACCGAGCGCCACCTGCGGCTCGGTCACCGGGCACACACACGCACACACACACGCACACACACACACACACACACACACTTTGTAGAATTGCATACCCTCCGGCTCGCTGTTGTGTCTTTAGTTCATACACACACTTTGAGAAATATGCATGCACAGACGCCCACCTGGTGTATTTTTACGGGAAAGTTCATCGTAACCTAGCAACAACGCCATGTGTGGTCCTACGAAGAATCATTATGTTCAAGTAGACGAAAGCCATCACATGTCTTAGCGTTCAGAGGTGCGTTACCAAGGAAACGGTTCCCCTGCTCATCTTTTACACTTTATTGATGCGGAAGTAGACACTTAATACACATGTGGGAGATGGCATGTGCTGGTCAGTCGCTTATCCCGACGGTTGTGGAAACCAAGTCATCAAACCCTCCCCTGGCCCCGCCCCTCATGCTGTCAAGCAGGGAACATTGGACCCCCAAGTGTCGCCCACCTATTTTACTGCCGGGACATTTTCATTAGTGGCTCCGATGGCAGGTGCGTGCCGGGATGGGCGTCACATTTGATTAGCGGCGTGCGAGAGGCTGACCTGTGGAGAGAAAAGGTTAGCTATGCTTGTCAAAAGGTATTATCGCAGAGGGCCCTCGTCAGAGCTGCTCTGGGTAACAGCGTGAGGAGATGAAATAGGCGGGAAAAAACAATAAGGGTGTGCATGTAAGCATTGCTATTTCTTTCCCCCCATGAATGTATTCCTTTGTTTCAATGTTGGTTTCCATATTTCTTTATTCTAACAACAAAACAGATACAATTGTGCAGCCCCATTAAAGATGGCTACTTTTCACATTTAAACCGTAAACAGTAATAATTCCTGCTACCTGGGAATCAATATCAATACTCAACTCAATCTTTTGTACTTTTGTATGTTAAAGATGGATAGGTCTTTATTGTCATTGCATAAGTACAAAGAAACTTTGTTTTCAGCACAAACACGTTCAAGATGAGACAAACAAACAGTGGGTCACCAACTTTTTTGAAAGCAAGAGCTACTTCTTGGGTACTGATTAATGCGAAGGGCTACCAGTTTGATACACACTTAAATAAATTGCCACAAATAGCCAATTTGCTCAATTTACCTTTAATAAATAAATCTATATACTGTATATATATAAAAAATGGGTATTTCTTTCTGTCATTCCGTCGTACAGTTTTTTCCTTTTACGGAAGGCTTTTTGTAGAGAATAAATTATTTAAAAAAACACTTAATTGAACGGTTTAAAAGAGGAGAACACAGGGAAAAAAAATGAAAATTAAATTTTGAAACATAGTTTATCTTCAATTTCAACTCTTTAAAATTCAAAATTAAACCCAAAAAAAGAAGGGAAAATCTAGCTAATTCGAATCTTTTTGAAAAAATTATTTATGGAACATCATTAGTAATTTTTCCTGATTAAAATTAATTTAAAAATTTTGATGACATGTTTTAAATAGGTTAAAATCCAATCTGCACTTTGTTAGAATATATAACAAATTGGACCAAGCTATATTTCTAACAAAGACAAATCATTATTTCTTCTAGATTTTCTAGAACAAATTTTTTTTAAAGAAATTCAAAACACTTTGAAATAAGACTTAAATTTGATTCTAAGGATTTTCTAGATTTGCCAGAATATTTTTATTTTATTTTAACCATAAGTTTGAAGAAATATTTCACAAATATTCTTCGTCGAAAAAACAGAAGCTATAGAATAAAATTTAAATTTGTTTAATATTCTTTACAATGAAAATAAAAAAAATACTTGAACATTGATTTAAATTGTCAGGAAAGAAGAGGAAGGAATTTAAAAGGTAAAAAGGTATATGGGTTTAAAAATCCTAAAATCATTTTTAAGGTTGTATATTTTCTCTAAAATTGTTTTTCTGAAATTTATAAGAAGCAAAGTCAATAAATAAATGAATTTATTTCAACAAGTGAAGACCAAGTCTTTGATATTTTCTTGGATTTTCAAATTCTATTTGAGTTTTGTCTCTCTTAGAATTAAAAATATTGAGCAAAGCGAGACCAGCTTGCTAGTAAATAAATAATGTTTAAAAAATAGAGGCAGCTCACTGGTAAGTGCTGCTATTTGAGCTATTTTTAGAACAGGCCAGCGAGCGACTCATCTGGTCCTTACGGGCGACCTGGTGCCCGCGTGCACCGCGTTGGTGACCCCTTGTGTCCAGGGTTACAGAACAGGAACGCTAACGGGTCGCCACAAGGTCCCCCGTAAAAGATGGGGAAAAAGGTAAAACGCTGGGGAAGGATGAGTAAAAAAATACAATTTAGACTGGACTACCTTAGGGGCCTAGTCTGGAGTGTGAAAAAAACCTCCATAGCAAAGCACATATACAAATTACAACGTACATTTCCAGATATTTAGCCACAGAGGGGAGGGAGTGCGGGGTCATGGTGGTCGGCTGCAGCTCTCAGGCGCTGACCATCCTTTCATCACCCCTATGGGATTGGCGTCAAGGGCGTTTTCTTGTGTATGTGCGGCGTATATTTTTTTAGATGCATGTTTGTGTGTAAGCCTGCAGTGAGTCTCTATTCCGCGGCCTTGATGTATTGTGCAGTCTCTAGTCCCAAGTCAACAACAACAGGTGTCTGTCCATGAGAGACAAGAAGGGAGTTTGTTGTGTCTTTGCTGCACTGTCCTTCAGGAGAGTCTCATATGGTAATAAATGTTTATTTATATTAAACACGATGTGTGCGAGTCCTAACATGCGCCTCTGCTCATTTTATCAGCAATGTCATGACAGCACAGGGCTTCTTCTCATTGTCATCACATTGGGTTGAGTTTTTCCTTGCCCTGATGTGGGATCTGGGCCAAGGATGATGATGTGGCGTGTGCAGCTCTTTGAGACACTTGTCATTTAGGGCTACATAAGTAAACTTTGATTGATTGATTGATTGATTGATTGATTGATTGATTGATTGCTTGATTGATGATGACAGCGCTGTCATGTCCATTAAAAGAAAGTACTGGTCATTTTCAGAGACAGTATAGAACAGGGGTCACCAGGTCGCCCGTAAGGACCAGATGAGTCGCCCGCTGGCCTGTCTTAAAAATAGCTCAAATAGCAGCACTTACCAGTGAGCTGCCTCTATTTTAAAATTTTATTTACTAGCAAGCTGGTCTCGCTTTTCTCAACAATTTTAATTCTCAGAGAGACAAAACTCATAGAATTTGAAAATCCCCCCAAAAATAAAAGACTTGGTTTTCACTTGTTTAAATAAATTCATTTATTTATTTACTTTGCTTCTTATAAATTTCAGAAAGACAATTTTAGAGAAAAAATACAACCTTAAAAATAATTTTTGGATTTTTAAACACATATACCTTTTTACCTTTTAAATTCCTTCCTCTTCTTTCCTGACAATTTAAATCAATGTTCAAGTAAATGTATTTTCTTTATTGTAAAGATTAATAAATACATTTTCATTTAATTCTTCATTTTAGCTTCTGTTTTTTCGACGATGAATATTTGTGAAATGTTTCTTCAAACTTTTTATGCTTAAAATAAAATTAAAATATTTGTCTTTGTTAGAAATATAGCTTGGTCCAATTTGTTATATATTCTAACAAAGTGCAGATTGGATTTTAACCTATTTAAAACATGTCATCAAAATTCTAAAATTAATCTTAATCAGGAAAAATTACTAATGATCCTCCATAAATTATTTTTTTAATTTTTTCAAAAAAATTCGAATTAGCTAGTTTTTCTCTTCTTTTTTTCGGTTGAATTTGGAATTTTAAAGAGTCGAAATATATTTATAAAAATGTTTGTTTCTTTATATATTTATTGTGACAAATCATTAAGATGATCAGTGTTTCCACAAAGATAAATATCATTAATTATTAATAATAACATAGAGTTAAATGTCAATTGAGCAAATTGGCTATTTCTGGCAATTTATTTAAGTGTGTATCAAACTGGTTGCCCTTCACATTAATCAGTACCCAAGAAGTAGCTCTTGGGTACATTTTTGATTCATTAGTACCGTGGTACTTTTATGGGGTATTGTCTGTATAATTTTGACGACAAAAATTAATTTATTGCATTTTGGATTCAAGCTTTAATATAAGAAAATGTGTAAAAAGTGAAGCGTTGTGAATACTTTCCGGATGCACTGACCATGCCAAACCATGAATGTTTGATTGGATGGGACGACCACATTTGTAAATAAAGTAAATAAAGATCTGTAAATGTCGGCGGACACTAGACCACTATTTACATGTTTTCAGCCTTCTTTCTGTCTTTAATCATGATTACACTAATTGTTGGTATCGTCAGCCAGGGGAGCTGAGACTTAATGACATAATTACAGTGTTGCTTCATTTGTAGAGCAAACATGCACGCTCAGTCCAAATGGCCGCCCCTGATTAAGGGAGGTGGGACGGACTAATGGGCCGCGTTCAAAATGGGCGGCCCGGGATGACATATGTCGACAAGGACTTAGCAACACTGTTGTCGGCAGCAAAAAGCAGCGAGACAGAGATTTGTATTGATTAGCTGGACTTTGGAGGAAGTCCCAAGTCCTTCTCAAGTGATGCCACTTCACCTGTCTGACTGCTGCTTGGAAAGGTGTCTCTCTCTTCATGCCAGGAATGTTTTGTGTTGATGGTCTCACACACACACACACACACACACACACACACACACACACACACACACACACACACACACACACACACACACACACAGACAGACAGACACACACACAGACAGACAGACAGACAGACAGACAGACAGACAGACAGACAGACCGACCGACCGACCGACCGACCGACCGACCGAACCGACCGACCGACCGACCGACCGACCGACCGACCGACCGACCGACCGACCGACCGACCGACCGACCGACCGACCGACCGACCGACCGACCGACAATAATTCTTCTTTAGTTGAGAATTTCATATTTTTGACTCAACAAATAAAGGGTTTGTATGTTTTCTATATCCAACATTATGTATTATTTTAATTGATCTTTTTTGTAACACAGTTAACGAATGTAGCGCACATTTGTAGTTGTTTCCCCATATTTCTGCACAATAACTCAGATATGTAACACTAGCGAGCAGTAGTGAATATAAAGTCATTTTTGGCCTAGGACGTATTTTGCTTTATTCATGATGGAATGTTTTGTGCCACCTTATGTTGTATGTTTTGTATATGAGATTTACAGTTCATTTTATCATCTATTATTACTGAATCTGATAAATCAATGGATAAAAAGCCGAGCCTGGAGACGCATGCACATTTATCATAATTCTCCCTCCCTCATCAATGTTGCTGGGTGCAAAATGTGTTTTGTTTCAACCCCTTCTTAACCCTGAACCTACATTGTTAATACACGCAACCATAACTCAAAATGCCGGACATTTGAGGCATTTAAGAAACTCCACCCTGACAGCCCGGCAAAAGAGGACATGTCCGGTGAAAAGAGGACGTATGGTCAGTCTATCCTAGCTTGGTCACTGCTAGCACCGGACATGTCTTCTTTTGCTAGCAAAAGGCTAGGATAGACTGACCATACGTCCTCTTTTCACCAGACATGTCCTCTTTTGCCGGGCTGTCCGGGTGGAGTTTCTTAAATGCCTCAAATGTCCGACATTTTAAGTATTGTTTACTTAACTTAATATGTCCATCTGGAAACTCGTTTGAAACTCCTCCGCACGGAACCGATGCCCCCGTACTGAAACGGTTCAATACAAATACACGTACCATTACACCCCTAGTATGCCCTCTTACTTTTTCCACTTTGAAAGTTCCCTTCAGAATGTGATATGGGCTCAGGAGCAGTTTTTGTGGATGTTCTCTGTCTGCCTGTCAGTCTCAATGCATCCTCCCTGCTTGTCAGCGTCGAGCCAGAGAACAGCGGGGGTTGTGAAGGAAGATGAAGTACAGTCTGTGGTTTTTCCTCCAGGCTTTCTATTTCTCGGCTTTAGTAACCGCTAACTCTCAACGTGCTTCCATGTGTGCTGCTCGGCTCCAAACACCTGGCTTATAATGTCTGTGCCCTTGCAGTGATCCGAGGTACCAGGCGGTGCGGCGGGAATACCAGCCGGCCCGAGCGGCTCCGGCCTACGATGAACTGGACACGGCGCGGCGTGGAGCCTTGGAGCACGACCCACACAGGGTGAGTGCGTTGTAGGGCTGTATGGTTGTGATGCCAACATACATCCACATAATCATAAAAGTATAGCGCAGCCCTGTTGTCGTCACGTCGTCTCATTGCTGCTTTACGAGCAGACGAGCATGTTCGGCAGCGCTCAGTCACAGAGTACTCACAAGCAGAGACAGTGTGTAGACAGAAAAGGGAGAATGGGCGCATTTTGGCTTAAAAAGTAATGATAAAGGTGAAGCTATGTGTAAGGGTCTCTAACTTCAGGTTCCTGGGCATCCAGACCTAGGAAGACCTGTCGTGGAGTATGAAGACCGCAGTGACCATCAAAAATGCACAGCAAAGACTTTACTTTCTGAGACTCCTCAAAAGGAACAACCTGTCTCAAAAACTGCTTGTGTCCTTCTATCGCTGCTCAATAGAGTGTGTGCTGACATACTGCATGTGTGCGGTACGCCAGCTGCACGGCGGCAGAGAGGAATGCACTTCTAAGGGTCATAAAAAGTGCTGCTCTTTCCCCTTCCTAGAGGAACTGTACAGTGCCAGGTGCCTCGAAAAGTCCCAAAACATCATAAAGGACCCATCTCACCCTGGACGTAAACTTTTTGAACTGATGCCCTCAGGCAGGAGAGACAGGACAATAAAATGCCGGACAAACCGATTTAAGAACACTTTTTAAACCCGAGAGCAATAATGTCGCTGAACACAAGATGACAATAATGACTGTGCATGTCAGCTGTATGCTTGGTATTTTATGTAATTTTATCTATTTATCTATCTTCTTATGTTTTTATATGTTATGAATTTGCACTAAATTCGTTTTTGCACACAATTTCTTTGTACAATGACAATAAAGACATAATTTATTCTATTCTATTCTGTTGTAACACTGAAACGCCCCCAGGAAGAGGTCGTCAGTGTTTTGGCTACTTCTTAATAAAATAACTAATCATCGCCTCCATGGTGACAAATAAAGTAAGTCTCTTACAAGTATTATTATCACTGCAGGACGAGGAATAACTAAACATGCTTCACTACAAACCCAAGCTCACCAGCATCCGAATGTAAAAAAAAAAAAAAGCATTGGTGGATCTACACCTGACATCTACTGTAATGATACCAAGTACAGGAGCGTATCTAGTCGATACTACTATGATTATGTCGATATCTTTTGGCATCACAACATCTTCTTTCGTTTTTAAAAATGTATGTTATGTTCATAAACACGGGAAATGAGACTATGGACATATGAAGACTTTTGGTATCGGATCGATACTCACATTTCTGGTATCATCCAAAACTAATGTAAAGCATCCAAACAACAGAAGAAGCATCCAAAGTAAAAGGTTGTAAATCCTTATTTGTCCAAAAATAGTCATCTTTGTTGTGTGTCACCAAGTGTAGTGTGACTAGAACACAATCGTGTTTGTTACAGAAGTAGAAACACACACACGTGGCCAGAAGTCAGATCTGCGCTGCCATGGCAACAGAAATAAATGCGCAGAATAAATCGGTCCCGGAAATTATTACAATGATCAACTTATAGTAAATATTGTACATAATACATATTGTTATGAACATGTTACCACTTTATATACAGACTTGTGTGTGTATAAAACGTTGATGGAGGGTTTTGGAGTTGTTTTAGGGGCTTTAAACAGCGTGTCCTCCCATCAGCCACATCTTTGAAGCCTTGTTTATCATCTTTAAAATCGTTTAAAAAAAAAACAACCTGTGTTTTTGTCTCTCATGAATGTGAACAATGCAAAAAAGTGCCTTTAACTTAATTGATATGAGACTTTTTGAAGGGAACAAATACATAGACTTGAAAAGAATATAAACATATATTAGTTGATTTAGTTCAAAATTTAAGATAAAAAAAAGAAATACAATGTTGTTTAATTTTATTGTAGTTTTTTTGGACAAATTTGCTTACTTCAGGTGCTGCAGTGTCCTTCCGTTTTTTGCTTTCAACAACTGAAAGTTGTGCCGTTCCATTTTTAATCATCATAGCGTGTCTACTTTATACATTTCTTCATCCATCACTCCAAGCTACTTTTTACAATACAACTAAAACTCTTTATACTAACGAACCCGTATCGTGTGAGATGTCAGCGGGAGTGTTTTCATGCATAATTTGTACTTACTATTGTAATGTAATGAGGCTAACGTTAGGCTAATATGCTAACATGTTTACGAGTGTCTGTGTTAGTATTATTAACTTACAATGCTATTGTTTTTGTGTTGTTTCATTTGAACAAATACCCTCAGTAATTTCACCAAGATGTCACCGTGGAGTTATTGAGTCTGTTTAGCTGATTGGAGAGCTAGCTTCCACAGCTAGTGGCTCCATGAGCATGACTTCTGTTTTGTTTGATCAGCCGTTTTACTGCCATGTTGTGACGGTACACAAAAATTTCAGTTCGGTACGTGCCTTGGTTTTGAGGTCACGGCTCGGTTCATTTTCGGTACAGTAAGAAAACAACAAAATATACATTTTTGGGTTATTTATTTACCAAATTTGTAAACAATGGCTTTATCCTTTTAACATTGGGAACACTATAATAATTCTGCCCACGTTAATCCACATTAAACTGCCTCAAGTTGTTGCTTTGATGAAATAAAATGACAAAACATTTCTTCTACATATAAAAAGTGCAACATTAAACTGTTTCAGGTCAACTCATCATGCTTAATTTATTACAGCACTTGGGAAGCCTGTGCTTGATTTTTATTATGTTAATGTTATATTTGTATCAACATGTGATAGCAGGGACCCTGCCATTCAAAATTATAACTATAGCTGAAAAAATAGTACAATAGCAATAGGAGAAACTATTCATCCCTGAACACCATGGAGTTCATGTTAAAGTTAAAGTAGCAATGATTGTCACACACACACTAGGTGTGGCGAAATGTGTCCTCTGCATTTGACACATCCCCTTGTTCACCCCCTGGGAGGTGAGGGGAGCAGTGGGCAGCAGCGGTGCAGGCTTGATGATGCACTTACATTATTATATCACCAGCATACACACTGCACAATGAGCTAACACACACAAACACCACAAAATGAGCTAACGTTACACTAAAAGTTAATCAGCCTTCACCTCAAGCCAGGACTCCGAGTGAGCTGAGCTTGTTTCTAGAATGTCTTCTAGAACGTTGACTGGGAGGTGTTTATTGTAATTTGGGGAGAGTCCGCTGTTCACCTGCTAAACACCTATCCGCTCGACGCTGAAGCGCTGACTACATGCGCTCTGAATACGCACTGCTGATTGGCTGTTACCGCTCTGAATACGCACTGCTGATTGGCTGTTACCGCTATATATGTAACCAATCAGATGGTTGTGTGGGTGGGACAATGCTGGGTGCTGTGTAGGAGACAGAGGCAGAAAGCAGAGCAGCTTGTTAAGACTTTAGCTGAGGCGGCTACCTCATATGTTCGTGTGGAAACTCGTTCGGTACACCTCCAAACCGAACCGGAACCCCCGTATCGAAATGGTGGAATACAAATACACGTACCGTTACACCCCTACTAATAACTTATTCCACCAATCAGAGGCTTAACTGCCAAATCTTGCAATACTGTTCTCTCAGACTGAGAAGAGAGTCTGCATCTGGATGTAAGTCTTCATTGTTTCCACATTTGCAGCCTGGATGAAACCCTGGCCATTTTCAGCTCACTTGTTAAGGTTTGGAGGTAGAATGTTGCATCCAGGCGGCGCCCTCTCGCCTCTTTATGTTGTTCATGAAGACATCTTCGAGACCAGTGACATTTCCATCCCCGCTTTTTTTTTGTTTAGCTCTGCAGCCGCCGTCACACTCACTCTTCCTTCTCATTGATTTTCCATTTCATTGTACTGTACTCCTTTCTTTGTACAGTAGGAAAGCATAAATCTCTCCATTTTCTATGGTGACATTGGCTGGGTTAGATGTGCATTGATCCAGGCTGAAGAAGACGTACTTCTACCTCTCAAACTCTGCAACCAAATCTATAGCTGTTTATTAAAGATTTTAGAATGGCCTTTTTTTTTCAATAGCAAGCCCAAGAATGCAGAAAATCAAACCGTGGCTGTTCGTTCTTGAAATGACTTCTGTTTCTACGAGTCCACTGTAAGCCGAGTTTTAGTGTAAGTCTAAATTAACAATAAAACATAAAAGACATAAAAAATTAAAGCTGCAAACACCGATGGACGGGACCGCTTGGGCTGCTGCCCCCGTGACCCAAGCCCGGATAAGAGGTAGAAGAAGGAAGGATGGATTATTACACAAAGAAAAAGTTGTGATACATCAGTCTCATAGTAATAAAAGTTGTAAAGTGGCTTGGTGCCGCCATTTTGAGACTCTAATGCATTGTAAACGTTGTGCAGCTTTTGTATTGAAGTGGGAATAGCAAACTTCCTGTTGATTTTAGCTGGGTGTGGTCAGTGTATGAAATATAGGTCTTAGTGAGACCTACATTGAGGTTTTTGTTTCATGTGTGTTTGACATTTATAATGGGAATAAGAAGCGGTTTAGTCAGAGCAGGAAGCAGCCATTTTGTGACAGCAGCAGTTCTTTGGGGGGTGATAAAATCCAAACCGGGGTTGTAATTAAAACTCTTTCATCAACTTTTAATCAGAAGGGTTCAAACTCTCTTCTGTGTTTATTTGAAGGTGAAACGACAAACGGCCTCAGAGGAGATAATGTTTGAAAAAAAGCACCATTTTTTAGCCAACTTTTGTATTGATGGGGGAATTGCAAACTTCCTGTTGATTTTTGCGAGTGTATGAAATATAGGTCTAACTGAGACCTACATATAGGGTTTGTTTCATGTTTCTACGACGTTCCTACTGGAAGTTATTGGCAGTTTGTCTGTGTTTTCTTCCTAGGAGGCGGTAGAGCGCAATTTTGAGTTTTTTGGGTTTGATCGCAATTTTTGCCTGTACTGATGTGTGTGTCAAATTTGGTGAGTTTTGAAGCATGTTAAGGGGGTCAAATTACAGCTCAAAGAGGTGGCGGAATAATAATAAAATATACAGTAAAAATAAAACCTTAGAAATTCATTAGGGTCCTCTGTCCCAAAGGGACATCGGTCCCTAAAAATGCAATAATACAAATTAAATACAACAAATGAAAATGTAATAAAAAAGAGAACAACTCATTCTTTTCCTGTGGTTGCCTTGCATGTTAAAGAAGGTTTGCAAGGAAGAGAGAGACAGACTTATTGGGAGGAGGAAGTCTCAATAACGAGACTATATAAGCCCTTTTCAACCAACATTTTTGGAAATTTAGGTTGCGAGGAACTGTAGTACCTGAAATTAGGTTCCTTCCCAAGTGTGTTTCCACCACATTTTATAGTTCATGGTAGTTCATACAAACATGTTGTAGAGAAATATGGCGTCAATTGTTTGGGACTCCTTGACTGTTTTAGAGGCAACTTTTGGCGTGATATTTGCTAAATGTTGTAAACATTCCGCCAGGAGGGACAAGAAACACATCAAGCTTCAAAACATCAAATCTGATACATCAGCTTTGGTACAGTAGTGTTACAAGTCTACGAAGAAGCCTCCTGCGAAAGAAGCGGCGCCAAAGCCGGCTGCAAAGAAAGGTGTGCAAAAACTGCAGTTAAATATAACTTTGAAAAATAATAAATAGAAGTTTGAAATCGGTCTTGAAAAGCAGGAAGTTGTCTGTATCACAATAAATGGGTCATATTATGCAGAAACCACTTTTCAAAATGTTTCGGTACTTTTCTAAATAAAGGGGACCACAAAAAATGGTTTATTTTATTTGAAATAAAAAATCTTATGGTACATTAAACATGTTTATTATTGCAAGTTTGTCCTTAAAGGGGAACATTATCACAATTTCAAAAGGGTTAAAAACAATAAAAATCAGTTCCCAGTGGCTTGTTGTATTTTTTTGAAGTTTTTTTCTAAATGTTATCGGTCCCGGAATATCACAAAAAAAAGCTTTAAAGTTCTTGATTTTGGCTATTTGCGATGCAACTATCCATTTCCCTGTGACGTCATACAGTGCTGCCAATACAAACAACATGGCGGTTACCACAGCAAGATATAGCAACATTAGCTCGGATTCAGACTCGGATTTCAGCGGCTTAAGCGATTCAACAGATTACGCTTGTATTGAAACAGATGGTTGGAGTATGGAGGCAGATAGCGAAAACGAAATTGAAGAAGAAATTGAAGCTATTGAGCGAATAGCTATTGACGCTATTTGGCCATAGCATGGGTGTACCTAATGAAGTGGCCCATAGCATGGCTGCCTTATTAGCATCGCCGGTAAAATGTGCGGACCAAACGATCAGGACTTTCGCATCTTGTGACACTGGAGCAACTTAAATCCGTCGATTGGTAAGTGTTTGTTTCGCATTAAATGTGGGTATCTAGTTTCAAATGTACATACAGCTGGCGTAAATAGCATTTTAGCATCGATTAGCGTAGCATGTTAGCATCGATTAGCTGGCAGTCATGCCACGACCAAATATGTCTGATTAGCACATAAGTCAACAACATCAACAAAACTCACCTTTGTGATTTGGTTGACTTTATCGTTGCTAATGCATCTGCAGGTTATCCATACATCTCTGTGCCATGTCTGTCTTAGCATCGCCGGTCAAATGTGCAGACACTCTGGTACATTCAATGGGGGTCTGGCGGCAGATTTCTTGCCAGTGGTGCAACTTGAATCCCTCCCTGTTAGTGTTGTTACACCCTCCGACAACACACCCACGAGGCATGATGTCTCCAAGGTTCCAAAAAATAGTCGAAAAAACGGAAAATAACAGAGCTGAGACCCGGTGTTTGTAATGTGTTGAAAATGACAATGACGGTTGTGTTACCTCGGTGACGTCACGTTCTGACGTCATCGCTAAAAGAGCGATAAACAGAAAGGCGTTTAATTTGCCAAAATTCACCCATTTAGAGTTCGGAAATCGGTTAAAAAAATCCATGGTCTTTTTTCTGCACCATCAAGGTATATATTGACGCTTACATAGGTCTGGCGATAATGTTCCCCTTTAAATAAAATAGTGAACATACAAGAGAACTTGTCTTTTAGTAGTAAGTAAACAAACAAAGGCTCCTAATTAGTCTGCTGACATATGCAGTAACATATTGTGTATAAAATGTAATAATCACTTATTCTTCTCTTCTTTGATACTTTACATTAGTTTTGGATGATACCACAAATTAGGGTATTAAACCGATACCGAGTAGTTAAAAGATCATACATTGATCATATTCAAAGTCCTCATGTGTCCAGGGACATATTCCCTGACTTTATACCATATTTTTGGAGTATAAGTCGCTCTGGAGTATAAGTCGCACCTGCCGAAAATGCATAATAAAGAAGGAAAAAAACACATATAAGTCGCACTGGAATATAAGTCGCATTTTTTGTGTAGGTTATATGAGGCATAAATAAGCAACTGCTATGTTAACCTAACATATTATGGTAAGAGTCATTCAAATAACTATAACATATAGAACATGCTATACCTTTACCAAACTATCTCTCACTCCTAATCCATAAATCCCATGAAATCTTATACGTCTAGTCTCTTACGTGAATAAGCTAAATAAAATTATTTGATATTTTACGGTAATGTGTTAATAATTTCACACATAAGTTGCTCCTGAGTATAAGTCGCACCCCTAGCCAAACTATGAAAAAAACTGCGACTTATAGTCCGAAAAATACGATAACCATAATAATTTTTAAAAAATATCAATGTAATCACAGTGGTATCGACTGAATAATGTCCTGTAATTGGTATCATTACAGTGGATGTTAGGTTTATATTGTAGCGTCCCGGAAGAGTTGGTGCTGCAGGGAATTCAGGGAATTTGTTCTGTTGTGTTTGTTATGTTGTGGTGCAATTATTCTCCCAAAATGTGTTTGTCATTATTGTTTGGTGTGGTTTCACTGCATGGAACATGTTTATGACAGTGTTGGCCTTGTTCATACGGCCCCCCTTAGTGTGACATGTATGGATGTTGACTAAGTATGCACTTTATTCTCTTGTGTGTAGTGTGTTCAAAGGTAAGATAGTTAATGGTTAATGGTCGGACATAGTCAAATCTTGTCTTGATCATTTTTTAGTTCATCTAATACAATGCCATGACTTAAAGCACTTTTCTTGAGGGTGTTATAACTTCACCTTTATCTTGACTTTTTAAGCCAAAATGCGTCCGTTCTCCCTTTTCTGTCTACACACTGTGTCTGCTTGTAAGTACTCTGTGATTGTGTGCTGCCGAACATGCTCCTCTGCATGACCGACGGTTGGGGATCCGGTACTTTTTAGAGGTGGTATAGTACAGAATATGATTGACTAGTATAGCGGTAGTATACTAAAACCGGTACATCGTACAATATTTACCAGAAGACACCTGCCAAACTCAAAGTTGTAATTTTCGTAGCATGTTTGTAGTCCAAAGTGTATGCAAGACGTGGACCAAACACCACCATCACATGTTATTCTTCATTGTTGTCTCCGTTTACTGTGCAATGGCGCTCACAGACGCAAGCCCCAGCTCCTTGGAGCCTGAAAGCTCCATCACTCATCACACATCCCCCGTCCCTTGGCTTCGCCGCCGCGCTGCCGTCATCCAAACTCTGAAGCCATTAAAGCACAGCCAGCACAAGTGAGGCCTCTGATCCCGTTCTTATTTTTCACCCCATAAAAAGAAAGCGTTGTCCTTCGTAAAAAGTAGAAGTGCGTTTGTCCCCGGAGGAGTGTGGTAATGAAACACCCCGCTCCCATTCTCGCACACGCACACACGCACACACGCACACACACACACACACACACACACTTGCATTGTCGGCGTGAGAACTGAAAAAGCAATAAAACATCCTGGAAGTAAGAAGGAAAAAGATGAAAATGAAATTGTGGAATGATAAAATGTGATTGTGACTCAAAATCAAACAACATCTTATAAACTATAAACACTCTGATCTCACATCAGTCTTGGCCATTAAAATGAATTAAAACCAATTTAATCAGTTTATATTCTTTGGTATGACCTGGCCGGGGTTTGAACTCGCGACCACTTGGCCACTGAGTGCGTTAGCTAACAACAACTAGAGCTAATGCACCTGCATGTGTGATCTACAAACCTCGTTTCCATATGAGTTGGGAAATTGTGTTAGATGTAAATATAAACAGAATACATCCATCATCTTCCGCTTATCCGAGGTCGGGTCGCGGGGGCAACAGCCTAAGCAGGGAAACCCAGACTTCCCTCTCCACAGCCACTTCGTCTAGCTCTTCCCGGGGGATCCCAAGGCGTTCCCAGGCCAGCCGGGAGACATAGTCTTCCCAACGTGTCCTGGGTCTTCCCCGTGGCCTCCTACCGGTTGGACGTGCCCTAAACACCTCCCTAGGGAGGCGTTCGGGTGGCATCCTGACCAGATGCCCGAACCACCTCATCTGGCTCCTCTCGATGTGGAGGAGCAGCGGCTTTACTTTGAGTTCCTCCCGGATGGCAGAGCTTCTCACCCTATCTCTAAGGGAGAGCCCCGCCACACGGCGGAGGAAACTCCGTTCGGCCGCTTGTACCCGTGATCTTATCCTTTCGGTTATGACCCAAAGCTCATGACCATAGGTGAGGATGGGAACGTAGATCGACCGGTAAATTGAGAGCTTTGCCTTCCGGCTCAGCTCCTTCTTCACCACAACGGATCGATACAACGTCCGCATTACTGAAGACGCCGCACCGATCCGCCTGTCGATCTCACCATCCACTCTTCCCTCACTCGTGAACAAGACTCCTAGGTACTTGAACTCCTCCACTTGGGGCAGGGTCACAGAATACAATGATTTGCAAATTATTTTCAAGCCATATTCAGTTGAATATGCTACAAAGACAACATATTTCATGTTCAAACTGATAAACATTTTTTTTTTTGCAAATAATCATTAACTTTAGAATTTGATGCCAGCAACACGTGACAAAGAAGTTGGGAAAGGTGGCAATACATACTGATAAAGTTGAGGAATGCTCATCAAACACTTATTTGGAACATCCCACAGGTGTGCAGGCTATTTGGGAACAGGTGGAACAGTGCAAAATATTGCTCATTTGTAGTGTTTTTTCTTGAACTATTTGGAAAAAAATACATAAAAATAACTAAAAACTTGGTGAAAAATAAACAAGTGATTGAATTATAAATAAAGATTTCTAATCATCAACTTAAAGTGCCCTCTTTGGGGATTGTAATAGAGATCCATCTGGATTCATCAACTTCATTCTAAACATTTCTTCAACAAAAAAAGAAATCTTTAACATCAATATTTATGGAACATGTCCACAAAAAAATCTAGCTGTCAACACTGAATATTGCATTGTTGTATTTCTTTTCACACTTTATGAACTTATTCTTTTCTTGTTGAAGTATTATTCAATAAATATATTTATAAAGGATTTTTGAATTGTTGCTATTTTTAGAATATTTTTAAAAAAATCTCACGTACCCCTTGGCATACCTTCAAGTACCCCCAGGGGTACGCGGACCCCCATTTGAGAACCACTGCTTTAGAGCCCAGCTGTAGCTTTCTGGCAGCAAAACCTGCAGAAATGTGTTCTCAGGTTTCTCCGTTTACGTTTTTCAACTTTGCACTATTTTGTTACATTTTATTTAGCATTTCTTACATATTCCTTATTTTTGCACGGTCAACATTAATAGTTTATTGTTCAATGTGGGGTATCGTTGTTTTAGAATGTTGTTCGCATTGATTTTTTTATAAGAACTGGGAATTAAAAATGGAACGGACTAATCCTAGCAGTTATGTCTTGTGATCATCCATCCATCCATTTTCTACCGCTTATTCCCTTTCGGGGTCGCGGGGGGCGCTGGCGCCTATCTCAGCTACAATCGGGCGGAAGGCACGGTACACCCTGGACAAGTCGCCACCTCATCGCAGGGTCTTGTGATCATGTTTTGTTTATTTATGTTCTGTTTTGCTTAAGACTCCATTGCTTCCTGTTTTTGCACTTCCTTGTTTGCTTTGTTTCCATGCCAACCCATTAGTTTTCACCTGTCCTCATGTCACACACCTGTTCTCACTAATCACCACAGCATTATTTAAACCTGTAGTTGCCAGGTAGTCAGCCTGGCGACATCACCTTGTACTCGCCTCCTACACACCATCTATCACCTGCTACACACCTTGTAATCCATGATAATGATCCATGTCCTGTTCCAAGTACATTTTTCATTATTTATGCCATAGTGCAAGTTTTTGTTTTATGTTCATAGCTTTGCCTTAATGCACCTGTTCTCACAAATCACCACAGCATTATTTAAACCTGTAGTTGCCAGGTAGTCAGCCTGGCGACATCACCTTGTACTCGCCTCCTACAAACCATCTATCACCTGCTACACACCTTGTAATCCATGATAATGATCCATGTCCTGTTCCAAGTACATTTTTCGTTATTTATGCCATAGTGCAAGTTTTTGTTTTATGTTCATAGCTTTGCCTTAATGCACCTGTTCTCACTAATCACCACAACATTATTTAAACCTTTATTTGCCAGGTAGTCAGCCTGGCGACACCACCTTGTACTCGCCTCCTATACACCATCTATCACTTGCTACACACCTTCTAATCCATGATAATGATCCATTTCCCGTTCCGAGTAAATTTTTCGTTATTTATGCCCTAGTGCAAGTTGTTGTTTTATGTTCATAGCTTTGCCTTAGTGCAAGTTTTGTTTACACTGCCAAGTTTTTGTACCTCCTTGTGAGCGTCTTTTGTTTGTTCCTTTTTTTTAGTTCAAATTAAATCAAGTCCTTACCTTCACACCGTCTCCGCGCCAATCACTTTGCACCCTGGGAAAACACACCTCACCCTAATCCAGGCTCTGACAGCAGTAAGTTGACTATTGTAGTGACTTGCTAGAGACGTGTACAGAAGCTCTGATGAATCCTGCACACACGAGTGTTTCTTCCTTCTGATCGTTAACAACAATGCTATCAAAGTGAAGACTTCCGCACCTTTTCTTTGGCTCCTGGTCCTACATTGGACACGTCTCCCTGCATGGGTGCAGAGTCACTGCACACCACTTGAGTGTGGAATTCACTGGTGTGCTTCGACCTTGCAGGATCAGGACTTTAGCCGCCGTGCTGCTCTTTTATCTACTCTTGTGTTTCTTCAGCCTTGACTGGTTAAAAGTGTTTAGCGGGCTGGCCGCTCAAGGCCACCAGCGCCATTCTCTCTCTGAGTGTGTTTTTGAAAGGGAAGGTGAGTGTGTATTGGTGTGTGTGCGTCTGAGCTGGGTGATCCCAAGCAGTAAGCTAAGCAAAGGAGACATAAACAAAAGAGTCTAGTTACAATATCTATTCATGTCTCCTGTTTATTCTTTTAGCTGTCTGCAGGAGCAGAATGTGTGTGTGGTTGCACACAACCTGATTCAACTGACTCCATCTTACACTGCCTTTTGACTTTGATGTGGCTGTGACACTGTCTGTGAGTGTGCGTGTGTGTGTGTGTGTGTGTATGTGTGTGTGTGTGTGTGTGTGTGTGTGCGAGAAGCTAAACTGGTCATTCCTCTCCAAAGCCTCCATGTCTCTGTCCATCTCTCCCCCTCTAATTTGACCACTACCTCATGTTCCCTGTTTTCGTGAATAGGTCAGACTTCTAATTATGATGATATCTCCCCATCATCTTCAAGCCTATGCAAAATCGACCCTCTCTTTAATACTGTGATGGCCAATTAAGTTGCAAAGAACATGACGTAGAGTCCTGGTCAAAGGACATAAGTCGTGTGAAGGACATCATGTCAGGACTTTCTTGAGTTTCCAATACTTTCTACAACTCTTATTTATTATTATTGCTCAATTTGCCTTTAAGTCTGTTATTATTAATAATTAAGGATATTTATCTTTGTGGAAACACTGATCATCTTAATGATTTCTCACAATAAATATATATAGAACAGATAAATATTTAAAGAAGATGGGTGTTTCTGTCCGTCATTCCATCGTACATTTTTGTTTCTTCTGTGGAGGGTTTTTTGTAGAGAATAGATGATGAAGGGGGCACTTGGTTGGGCGGTTTAAAGGAGGAGAAAACACGAAAAAAATTTAAGTTCGATTTTTAAACATAGTTTATCTTAGTCGTAATGGTTTGTGCAGCCCTTTGAGACATTTGTGATTTAGGGCTATATAAATAAACATTGATTGATTGATTGATTGATTTTTTAGTGATGTACAAACCCTGTTTCCATATGAGTTGGGAAATGGTGTTAGATGTAAATATAAACGGAATACAATGATTTGCAAATCCTTTTCAAGCCATATTCAGTTGAATATGCTACAAAGACAACATATTTGATGTTCAAACTGATGAATTTTTTTTTTTTTGCAAATAATCATTAACTTTAGAATTTAATGACAGCACCACGTGATAAAGAAGCTGGGAAAGGTGGCAATAAATACTGATAAAGTTGAGGAATGCTCATCAAACACTTATTTGGAACATCCCACAGGTGTGCAGGCTAATTGGGAACAGGTGGGTGCCATGATTGGCTATAAAAACAGCTTCCCAAAAAAAGGATGGGGCGAGGTACACCCCTTTGTCCACAACTGCGTGAGCAAATAGTCAAACAGTTTAAGAACAACATTTCTCAAGGTGCAATTGCAAGAAATTTATGGATTTCAACATCTACGCTCCATAATATCATCAAAAGGTTCAGAGAATCTGGAGAAATCACTCCACGCAAGCGGCATGGCCGGAAACCAACATTGAATGACCGTGACCTTCCATCCCTCAGACAGCACTGTATCAAAAACCAACATCAATCTCTAAAGGATATCACCACATGGGCTCAGGAACACTTCAGAAAACCACTGTCACTAAATACAGTTGGTCGCTACATCTGTAAGTGCAAGTTAAAGCTCTACTATGCAAAGCGAAAGCCATTTATCAACAACATCCAGAAACGCCGCCGGCTTCTCTGGGCCCGAGATCATCTAAGATGGACTGATGCAAAGTGGAAAAGTGTTCTGTGGTCTGACGAGCCCACATTTCAAATTGTTTTTGGAAATATTTGACATTGTGTCATCTGGACCAAAGAGGAAGCAAACCATCCAGACTGTTATCGACGCAAAGTTCAATAGCCAGCATGTGTGATGGTATGGGGGTGCATTAGTGGCCAAAGCATGGGTAACTTACACATCTGTGAAGGCACCATTAATGCTGAAAGGTACAAACAGGTTTTGGAACAACACGTTGCCATCCAAGCAACGTTATCATGGACGCCCCTGCTTATTTCAGCAAGACAATGCCAAGCCACGTGTTACAACGGCATGGCTATGTAGTAAAAGAGTGCTGGTACTAGACTGGCCCGCCTGCAGTCCAGACCTGTCTCCCATGGAAAATGTGTGGCGCATTATGAAGCGTAAAATACGACAACAAGACCCCGGACTGTTGAAGGACTGAAGCTCTACATAACACAAGAATGGGAAAGAATTCCACTTTCAAAGCTTCAACAAATAGTTTCCTCAATTCTTAAACGTTTATTGAGTGTTGTTAAAAGAAAAGGTGATGTAACACAGTGGTGAACATGCCCTTTCCCAACTACTTTGGCACGTGTTGCAGCCATGAAATTGTAAGTTATTATTTGTAAAAACAAATATAAGTTTGAGTTTGAACATCAAATATGTTGTCTTTGTAGCATATTCAACTGAATATGGCTTGAAAAGGATTTGCAAATCATTGTATTCTGTTTATATTTACATCTAACACAATTTCCCAACTCATATGGAAACAGGGTTTGTAGTGATTGGAGCACATACTTGTTGCTCACAAAAAACATTCATGAAGTTTGCTTCTTTTATGAATTTATTATGGCTCTACTGAAAATGTGGGAAAATCTGCTGGGTCAAAAGTATACATACAGCAACATCCAGCCATCTGTCCACTTATCCAAGGTTGGGTCGCGGGGGCAGCAGCCTAAACAGGGAAGCCCAGACTTCCCTCTCCCCAGCCACTTGGTCCAGCTCCCCCCGGGGATCCCGAGGCGTTCCCAGGCCAGCCAGTAGACATAGTCTTCCCAACATGTCCTGGGTCTTCCCCGTGGCCTCCTACCAGTTGGACGTGCCCTAAACACCTCCCTCGGGAGGCGTTCGGGTGGCATCCTGACCAGATGCCCGAACCACCTCATCTGGCTCCTCTCCATGTGGAGGAGCAGCGGCTTTACTTTGAGTTCCTATCAATTTTGGGGATGTAGAACAGTTAGAATCAAATCAAATGAGCTTCATGTCATGACATCCTAACTTCATGTGAGTGATTATGCGGGGGGAGATGGACCGGTACTTTTCAGAGGCGGTATAGTACTGAATATGATTCATTAGTATGGCGGTACTATACTAGGACATGTATATCATACAACCCTAGTAGATATGTATGTGCATTGCAAGAATTAGCTTTTAAAAATGTAAAGATGTGTTCCCCTGATGTCAGAGAAGAGTAGAAGAGTGGTTCCTAATGAAGTGACACGTGCAGGGCGTCACCTTCCCCGGCGACACAGTCATTAACCATCGTGTCATGATTTCACTTCTCTTGCACAGCTGGGTTTTTTTTGTATTTCCTTTTAATGTTGGAAGTGGTGCGGACATCCATCACCTTGATGATGTTTTAATGTCACATCCTTGGGCTGTGGCAGTCTCAACTCACCCCCCCGCCCACCCGGCGGCCCCTCCCTCACTCACTCACTTCTTCTCTCTTCCCGCACGTGTGCCATCACTTCATAAATAAAGGCCCACATCATTAAGTAAACGCGCAGCCACCTGTCACGGTGATGGATGGCCAACGTTCTCTCCCAGATGCAAACACCGCACATCTAGGCACCGGTGATCTGTGTGTGGTGTTTTGTACCCGCAGGCAAGAGCCCTGATGGTGTTGTGTGTCCTAACATATTCACAACTACTCATGTGTGAACACTAACATCACAAATATATGATCCGTCTTACCTTAGAACTGGTTCGCCCTTTTTTTTGGCAAAGTGTTGTGTTGTTGTGAGGGTCGCCCGCCTTGACCTGAGAAGTAGCACCACCATCTCACCTTGAAACATGAAGCACAGGTGTGAGGTGTGCTGGGTGTACAGGTGGAGCAGGGGCGTCCAAACATTTACCTGCAAGGACCGCACACTGAAAATCAAAGGCATGCGAGAGCCGTTTTGATGTTGTTAACTTTCAAAACTAATATTATAGATTTTATAGTAAATATACAATAAATAAATAAATATAAATAACTCAAGAATCCCAGCGACCCAGAGAGGGACAAGCGGTAGAAAATGGAAGAATAGAAATCATGCATAACTAATAAGATAAAAAGTCAAGTACGAATGACTTCAATAGAATTAATAATTGTTAGGTAAAAGCCGGGCAGCACGGTGGTAGAGGGGTTTGTGCGTCTGCCTCATAATATTAAGGTCCTGAGTAGTCCTGGGTTCAATCCCGGGCTCTGGATATTTCTGTGTGGAGTTTGCATGTTCTCCCCGTGACTGCGTGGGTTCTACTCCGGCTTCCTCCCACCTCCAAAGACATGCACCTAGGGATAGGCCCCTCCCACCTCCAAAGACATGCATCTGGGGATAGGCCCCTCCCACTTCCAAAGACATGCACCTGGGGATAGGCCCCTCCCACCTCCAAAGACATGCACCTGGGGATAGGCCCCTCCCACCTCCAAAGACATGCACCTGGGGATAGGCTCCTCCCACCTCCAAAGACATGCACCTGGGGATAGGCCCCTCCCACCTCCAAAGACATGCACCTGGGGATAGGCCCCTCCCACCTCCAAAGACATGCACCTGGGGATAGGCCCCTCCCACCTCCAAAGACATGCACCTGGGGATAGGCCCCTCCCACCTCCAAAGACATGCACCTGGGGATAGGCCCCTCCCACCTCCAAAGACATGCACCTGGGGATAGGCCCCTCCCACCTCCAAAGACATGCACCTGGGGATAGGCCCCTCCCACCTCCAAAGACATGCACCTGGGGATAGGCCCCTCCCACCTCCAAAGACATGAACCTGGGGATAGTTACCTCCCACCTCCAAAGACATGCACCTGGGGATAGGCCCCTCCCACCTCCAAAGACATGAACCTGGGGATAGTTACCTCCCACCTCCAAAGACATGCACCTGGGGATAGGCCCCTCCCACCTCCAAAGACATGCACCTGGGGATAGGTTGATTGGCAACACTAAATTGTCCCTAGTGTGTGAATGTTGTCTGTCTGTCTGTGTTGGCCCTGCGATGAAGTGGCGACTTGTCCAGGGTGTACCATACCTTCTGCCCGAGTGTAGCTGAGATAGCCACCAGCGCCATCCGCGACCCCAAAGGGAATAAGCGGTAGAAAAATGGATGGATGGGTAGGTAAAAGCCAAATCCAAAAAGTCTGCATGTCAGATTCCTGTCATTAGTCAACATTGCAACATTTTCTCCTTACATCAGGGTTGTCCAAAGTGCGGCCCTGGAGCCATTTGTGGCCCTCAGCTAATTTTTAAAGGCCCCCGGCACCCTTTAAAAATACTACTAGAAAAGAAAATGAACATAAAAATGTGGGATAAAACAGCAAAGAGGTGGAATGTAACGAGACAAAGTTGCAATTACATCTTACATAACACAAAGCTGCCGTGCAGGTGTTTATTTCATTTAAAAATGTCATTGCGCAAAAAAAATAATAATAATAATCAATCAAATTTAATGTTTTGAATTATTGACCTATTTAAATTTCCAAATACCTAACATCAAAAATGTAAATATTTTTGGGGGAAAATATTGCTTATTTTATGGGTTTACCATGTAAAAAACAATGTTTTCTTTGACTAAAAAAGCTATAAAATAAACAAACAAACCAACAGATTTCTAAAATAATGAAAACTTATAATCAATAGATAGATCTGAAGTTGATCTAGAACAGGGGTGTCAAAGTCAAATACAGAGTGGGACAAAATGTTAAACTGAACAAAGCCACGGGCCAAGGTTGAACAAATGAACCTTTTAATTGGGACCCAAACAAGTTTTTCATTGAATATTGAACAAGTAAGGCTTATATAACTTTATAGTGACATGCAATATCTAGTTTCAAATAATAATAATAATAATAATAATTAAAAAATATCAATGGCATATTAAATAAAATTTAAATAAAAATTGAGTGCCTCTTTTCTATTTGCAGCCTTCTGAGGTAAATATCAAAATAAACTTTGTCCACAGGCTAATAATAAATTTGAAAATAACAATAATGAATGAATCAAACATTCAAGTCTTAAAGTAACAAGAGAAAGTGGATGAATAAATTGTTAATTATTGCTTAGTTTGCTACACTGATTTGCTTGAACACTGAATATGGAACAAGCAATAATTATATAACTTAATTGTGCAAAATCAACATTCAAAAAACAAACAAACAAAAAATAAATGGTCAAATAAATACAATTTAAATAAAACATTTTCTATTTGCAGCCTTCTGAGGTAAATATCAACATTACATTTTTCCACAGGCTAATAATAGATCTTAAAATAAAATAATGAGAAGGGTGGGGTTGGTGGTGGGGGGGGGGGGGGGTTTTGGTGGTAGTCAGTGCTGAAAGAGGTTCTGGGTATTTGTTCTGTCGTGTTTATGTTGTGTTACGGTGCGGATGTTCTCCTGAAATGTGTTAGTCATTCTTGTATGGTGTGGGTTCACAGTGTGGCGCATAATTGTATCAGTGTTAGTTTTTTATATCGCCACCCTCAGTCTGACCTGTATGGCTGATGAGCAAGTATGCATGGCATTCACTTGGCCGGCACGCTGTTTGTATGGAGTAAAAGCGGACATGACAACATATTGTAGACAACGCTAAAGGCAGTGCCTTTATAGTACAGGCGGACCTGCTCTAATGTTAATTTGATATTGCCTCACGGGCCAAATGAAATTGAACGGCGGGCCACATTTGGCCCGCGGTCCAGAGTTTGACACCCATGATCTAGAGACTCGGGCATTGGAAAAAAAATGTATGACTAATTTTTTATACTTTTAGAATAGAATAAAAAGTACTTTATTGAGTGGAGAAATTCAGCACCACAGTTTGCTCACAATAAACAATAATAATAATAAATAATATATTAAATATATAATATATGAATAATATAAATATATTCTACAATTGGATCGCCAATAATTTTTGTGGGACTTTTTATTCTTTTTTTATAATTTGTCATTGCTCAAAATCAATGTTGCTATATTGATTATATAATATTAAAAGATTGGCTATTATGTGTTTTTGCCCAGAAAATGGATTTGACAAAAAAATATAAAATTTGAAAAAATAAATAACTTTATCGACATAAATGCCTAAAGTTGATTTGGAGATTTAAACATTAAAAAAAACAACTAGTGACTGATTTAACATTTTAATGACTGAGACCCTTTCATGTCCCTGAGACCAAACTTAAGGGGAGCACTAAAGGTAAACAAATATATATATATATATATATATATATATATATATATATATATATATATATATATATATATATATATATATATATTATATATATACTGTATTGGTTTTGAAAATGAAAAATATCAGAATGGCCCCCGCATGCTTTCATTTTTCAGTGTGCGGCCCTCAATGGAAAAAGTTAGGACACCTCTGCCTTACATGATACCTCTTTTATTTCACTTCTTTGTTTTGTTTTTTTGTGAAAAGTATTTTTAGAAAGTGCCGCCGGCTGTTATCAAATGAACTTTGGACAACTGTGGGCTGGACCAAACCTCGCTGCCGGGGAAGCCGCCAGCACCGTGACCCAGCAAAGAGCAGGCGGGCGTGCAGACCAGGAGAAGACCTGGGGGGGGGGGTACTTTGACAATGGGAAACGGGGGGGTGTCGGGGGGGAGAGAGCGCAGATGAGGAAACATACGAGGTGTCTGTGAAGGAAACGCGGGAAAGACAGGAACATGACAAAGCAAATAAGAATAAAATGGAGCCTAAGGGGAGAACATGTTGAGAATGAGAGAGAAACAACATCTAACGGCAGCAGGAGGAGGAGGAGGAGGAGCAGGAGGAGGAGGAGCAGGAGGAGGAGGAGGATGGCTGGGAAGGGCTGACAGATGCATGGAAGCATTGACAGCAACTACAGCAAACAACTTGATGGTTTCAGGTAACAGAAAGTAGCTCAGGTGGCCTTGCAGGAGGAGAATGGCCAAATATAAAATGTTCTACCTGGAAGACCAACACCAATTCTCAAAAATCAAGAAAAAATTGAGTGTATTCAGAGTGGCCACTTTGCCAAATCAATGTAGGACAGAAGTCGGACACCTGTCAGTCTTCAGCCTCCTTTTTGCAAAGTTCTGAGCTCTTTTTGATATCATTTTTGTAAAAAGTTTTGCTATTTCAGACTGGAAGGCCTGGAAAAGGTAACCTGACTCTCGCTAGATCCTCTTAGTTGTCTGAGCTCCACACAAGGATCTGGGACTTCTCAATAGGAGATTTATTTCAGAAGGCGGGGCCATGTTGAAAATCATTGCATGTGATTGGATAAAGCACTTGTCCGTTATCTTGAATGACGTGCTACTTCAAGCTCTCACATGGAAATCAAGCCGTGACGCTGAGGAGAGCGACGCTAGGGAATCAAACACAGAACAGCCGACATATTAGATGATGCCAGAGTGAAAAGTTAGAGAACTTTTACTGAAACAACACAGCAATGTCAGTAGACGACACAATGCTGGCTTAACATAAATCATGATCATCCATCCATCCATTTTATTCTGCTTATCCAAGGTCGGGTCGCAGAGGCAGCAGCCTAAGCAGGGAAGCCCAGACTTCCCTCTCCCCAACAACTTGGTCCAGCTCTTCCCGGGGGATCCCGAGGCGTTCCCAGGCCAGCCGGGAGACATAGTCTTCCCAACGTGTCCTGGGTCTTCCCCGTGGCCTCCTACCGGTTGGACGTGCCCTAAACACCTCCCTAGGGAGGCGTTCGGGTGGCATCCTGACCAGATGCCCGAACCACCTCATCTGGCCCCTCTCCATGTGGAGGAGCAGCAGCTTTACTTTGAGTTCCTCCTGGATGGCAGAGCTTCTCACCCTATCTCTAAGGGAGAGACCCAAACTCATTTGGGCCGCTTGTACCCGTGATCTTGTCCTTTCGCTCATAACCCAAAGCTCATGACCATGGGTGAGGATGGGAACGTAGATCGACCAGTAAATTGAGAGCTTTGCCTTCCGGCTTAGCTCCTTCTTCACCACAACGGATCGATATAGCGTCCGCATTACTGAAGACGCCGCACCGATCCACCTGTCGATCTCACCATCCACTCTTCCCTCACTCGTGAACAAGACTCCGTGGTACTTGAGCTCCTCCACTTGGGGCAGGGTCTCCTCCCCAACCCGGACATTTAGAGCTTTTATCCAATTAGACTCCAGATAGCTTGTTGCCAGCGCTGTATGAATTCTGCCAGAGACTTTCTGAGTCAACATTAGCGGCGGTTGTGCGGTGTGAACAATTGGAGGACGTTCAGTTAACTGACAATTGCGATCAGATCACGAGTTGTGGACAGTAGACCATCTATGTAGCCGTACGTTAAAATTGACTGTGATTGGATACTCACTTGTCACTCCCAAGTATCCAATCCAAAGTTGTGATTTACGAAAGTGACACCGGAGCCATACCCGGCCAGCGGAGAAATCAGCGGCACTCACTTTTTTAACCAACAAAGAAGTAGAGAAAAATGTTGACTAGGTGGCAGATATTATTTGCAAGGGTATTTTCAAGAAGGATATTTAAAGAGAGACTAGATCGGCTGACTCCGGAAACTAGTTAAGCTGTCCTGGCGGGGTTTGCCTGCCACTTCCACTCGAATCAACCAACTACGAGCGGTATCAATGGCTTATACGGCATCAAATGGATGTTACACAAATATATCTTTTCCCATTCAATAGGTTTTCTACAATCATTTGTTTTGACAGCACCAAGTTTGATGCGAGTTTATTGATTTTTAAAAGCGCTAAAAAATAGCCCGTTTTGTACACTAGTGACAAATTGAGGTGTTTCAATGCCCAGTAGTGCGCAAGTGTGTTTCTCTATATATAATTTTCAAGCCGAGGTAATGTGGCGACATGTATGATTGTATTTTGAAAAGTGTTTTATTGAAATCCGACTAAGTAGGACATCACTGAAGGCACAGGTGGGAAAGACACAGCCCGCCACTGCAAAGCATACCTTATTTCTCAGAGTATAAGTCCCTCCGGAGTATAAGTCGCACCTGCCGAAAATGCACGATAAAGAAGGAAAAAAACATATATAAGTCGCACTGGAGTATAAGTCGCATTTTTGGGGGAAATTTATTTGATAAAACCCGACAGCAAGAATAGACATTTGAAAGGCAATTTAAACTAAATAAAGAATAGTGAAGAACAGGCTGAATAAGTGTAGGTTATATGAGGCATAAATAAGCAACTGCTATGTTAACCTAACATATTATGGTAAGAGTCATTCAAATAACTATAACATATAGAACATGCTATACCTTTACCAAACTATCTCTCACTCCTAATCCATAAATCCCATGAAATCTTATACTTCTAGTCTCTTACGTGAATGAGCTAAATAATTATATTTGATATTTTATTGTAATGTGTTAATAATTTCACACATAAGTCGCTCCTGAGTATAAGTCGCTCCCCTGACCAAACTATGACTTATAGTCCAAAAAATACAGTAATAACATTTATCAATAAGTGCTTTAAGTATATTCAATCAATCAATCAATGTTTACTTATATAGCCCTAAATCACTAGTGTTCCAAAGGGCTGCACAAACCACTACGACATCCTCGGATATTATGTTTGAAAATTGAAACATTTATTTAGTTAGCGTAGCGCTGTTATTGTGAAGGTGGGTAAGTGTGCTGCTGTTCTGAGCTTATAAAAAAAGAGACGTTGAAGTTGCGACTGCTGATGAAAAATTGATCTTACTGTTCATTGATGATGTCGTTGAAAAGCAGGTGACATGTGTTGCAGGTGTATGAATTGTTCTTGCTAGCTTTAGCTTCCTCGTTTAGTCGCTGTTTCAAGTGGCCTTCTCCACTTATTTCAGTACAGCACGGGGCAGTTGAGTGTACCGGACACAAAGTTTTACCAAACAAATGACAGCATTTAAATTAGACTTAGACTTCCTTTTTTATTGTCATTCAAATTTGAACTTTACAGCACACATAAGAACAAAATCTCGTTACATAAACTCATGGTAGTGCAGGATAAAAAAGCAATAAGGTGCATATATAGTTAAATAAATGAATATAAATAATATATAAATGTATATATAAAATAAATATATATAAATAAATAGATTACTGTACAGATAAATATATTGCTCTTTTTCACATGCATCCACATTTATGGATGTATGTTATATTGTCTTTTTTTGTTCCAGCGAGTTAATCCATTTTGGGGGGAGTTGAGGGGATAATTTAATTATGATGCGTTCAAGAGTCTTACGGCCTGAGGGAAGAAGCTGTTACACAACCTGGAGGTTCTGCTTCGGAGGCTGTGGAACCTCTTTCTAGAGTCCAGCAGTGAAAACAGTCCTTGGTGGGGGTGGGAGGAGTCTTTGCAGATTTTCTGAACCCTGGTCAGGCAGTGGCTTTTTGCGATTTCCTGGATAGGAGGAAGAGGAGTCCTGATGATCTTTTCCGCCGTCCTCACCACTCTCTGGAGAGACTTGCAGTCTGAGGCACTGCAGGTTCCAGTCCAGACTGAGATGCTGTTGGTCAGCAGGCTCTCTATAGTGCCTCTCTAGAATGTGCTGAGAATAGGGGGTAGGGAGCTGTGCTCTTTTCGTCCGACGCAAAAAGTGCATGTGCTGCTGAGCTCTTTTTACAAGAGCTCTGGTGTGTAGGGACCAGGTTATATTGTCAGTTATCTGCACCCCCAGGAACTTGGTGTTGCTTACCATCTCCACCGCTGTGGCGTTGATGTAGAGTGGAGCGTGGCTGGACTGGTGCTTCCTGAAGTCAACGATGATCACCTTGGTCTTGTTGACATTCAGGACCAGGTTGTTGTTTCTGCACCAGTCAACCAGATGTTTCACCTCCTCCCTGTAGTCCATGACATTTATGTCAATCTTCGTGACGTTCTGCATTTCCAGTAGACTATGTTCGATTGGCCATAAGTGGGTGTTCATGTGAGTGGTCTGTTTGCCACTTGCACAAACATACTCTCTCTCACATTGATCCCTGAAAAACAGTACAACATGGATAAATGTCAACATCCTCTTTTTTATTCATATTTTTAAAGAACAGTATAGGGATTTGTGTTTGAACCGTAGCCAGTTTTCCATATTCATTCTAATACCTGTGTCCAATAAGTGAAGAAATGAGCATCCCGGAAGGTGGAAGTGTGTGGGCAGGTCGATGCATTCATGTGTGGAAGAAGGTGATGGAGGAAAGCAGGCAGCTGCTCCGGGGGTGTCTCTCTGAAGGCGGCTGCGCTAATGTTGCTTTTAATCAGGTTAGCATATGTGCATAAGTGTGTGTGTGTGTTGTGATAGAGGGCTTTATTTACTGATGCACATACACTGTTTATTTCAACAAAGAGGTAAGGATTGGGTAATACGTAGGTGCTGATCTACATTTCTAGCAGTGGGTGCTCGCTGTGTGTGTACTACTGCTGTCCTGATACCAATAATGTCAACATTATTAAGGACAAGTGGTAGAAAATGTATTATTAATCTACTTGTTCATTACTGTTAATATCTGCTTATTTTCTGTTGCAACATGTTCTATCTATACTTCTATCAAAATGTAATAATCACTTATTCTTCTCTTCTTTGATACTTTTGGATGATACCACAAATTTGGGTATCAATCCGATACCAAGTAGTCACAGGATCATACATTGGTCATATTCAAAGTCCTCATGTGTCCAGGGACATATTTACTGACTTTATAAACATAATATACCGTATTATCTTTAATTGCCGCCAGTGCTCTTAATTAATTTAAAACCTCTTCTCACTCCGACGTTTACCAAAGGCATGCGGTTAATTTAGGCCCGCGCTTATAAATTTGAGTGTGATGTAAGGATACCATCATGAAAAGCACATTTAATTAAAAAATAACGTTACTATGGTCTTACCTTTACTTATAAATGAAGTCCATGCGCAGCTCCTTCTGATCAAAAGCATCGATAACTTGTTTATAGAAGTCTTCCTTATCTTTCTTCAGATAGATGGAGATCTTCCTTTATTACCTCCTGCTTCGATTGAAAGTCCAGTTTAGAAAATTATTTTATTTTAGATATGTAATCCTCCATGTTAAAAGTGCAAGCGAGAGGAAAAAATAAAGGATCGCTGCTCACTCTTGCTGCTTGTTGTCACTTCTTCTGCAGCCGAGTAGTCGCAAGAAGGATCACTAGCGCCCTCTACCACCAGGAGGCGGTAGTCATTTAATGACTCATATTTGACACACGCAGCTACGGTATATTAATAAAACATAGCTGCTTACTGTTCTTTTTAGCATTTTCAATAGCTTGGACCTTAAATCCTACTGAATAGCTCTTAATCTTCTTCCCTTTATGCGATTTCAAATGATTGAAATCAGCCTTCACGGTGGCAGAGGGGTTAGTGCGTCTGCCTCACAATACGAAGTTCCTGCAGTCCTGGGTTCAAATCCAGGCTCGGGATCTTTCTGTGTGGAGTTTGCATGTTCTCCCCGTGAATGCGTGGGTTCCCTCCGGGTACTCCGGCTTCCGCCCACCTCCAAAGACATGCACCTGGGGATAGGCCCCTCCCACCTCCAAAGACATACACCTGGGGATAGGCCCCTCCCACCTCCAAAGACATGCACCTGGGAATAGGTTGATTGGCAACACTAAATGGGCCCTAGTGTGTGAATGTGAGTGTGAATGTTGTCTGTCTATCTGTGTTGGCCCTGCGATGAGGTGGCGACTTGTCCAGGGTGTACCCTGCCTTCCGCCCGATTGTAGCTGAGATAGGCGCCAGCGCCCCCCGCGACCCCGAAAGGGAATAAGCGGTAGAAAATGGATGGATGAAATCAGCCTCCTCCATTTTGAAAATGATGACAGGTGAAGTGTCACTCGTGACGTGACGAGTTTGACCTGGCGGGAATTCTAGGCACATGCTAATTATTTTGCGGAACGAGTTTGACCCGGCGGAAATTCTAGACATATGCTAATTATTTTGCGAAACGAGTTTGACCCGGCGGAAATTCTAGACATGCGCTAGACAAGCGGGGGTGTATAATGTAGCACGGAAGAGTTAGGGATGCATGGGATTCTGGGTATTTTTTCTGTTGTGTTTATGTTGTGTTACGGTGCCGATGTTCTCCTGAAATGTGTTTGTCATTCTTGTTTGGTGTGGGTCCAAAGTGTGGTGCATATTAGTAAGAGTGTTAAAGTTGTTTATACGGCCACCCTCAGTGTGACCTGTATGGCTGTTGAACAAGTATGCCTTGCAGTCGCTTCCGCGTATCTGCAGAAGCCACAAACTACATGTGACCGGGCTGGAAAGCTGTCAACACAGGTTGTAATGGGCACTGAAGGCTGTGCCATCATTGCACACCCTTATTATTGTTGTTGGGGTGATAACCAGCAGACATTCGCGAGAATAGTTGCCCTGAAATTTGGGAGTCTTCCGGAAAAATTGGGAGGGTTGGCAAGTGTGATGCTGTTAAGCAGCAGTCATATAAAACTTGCGGGCCGCATTAACATTAAATTATGTATTAAGGTGCGGGCCGGGTGTCTGAGACCCCTGGTTTATACATAGCACAAAGCAAAAAAAACTGTATGCAGTGTTATTTCATTTTAAATTTCAAATGAGTTTTATGGCTCCTTTGAGTGGTAAAGGTTGCCGACCCATGTCCTAGTGGGTGCTCGGCATTGTCCGTGGGTGCTCGGGACCCGAAGCACCCACGGGTTCGGTGCCTATGTTTATATATGTCAACAGTTTCTGGCAAAATCTTTGAAAAAGTTCCTGAACAAAGTTGGTCAAACCACTTGCATTTTATGACGGATGTTTAAGAGGTAGCATGCCGCAAACACAATCACACACACACACACACACACACACACACGCACACGCACACACACACACACACACACACACACACACACACGTATCAAACCTCAGCTTTGGCCACAGTAAAGCTGTGCAGGAAGCCAATATACGGTGAAAGCTTCTGTGCACACACACACACACACACACACACACACACACACACACACACACACACACACACACATTCGTACACACTTACATACACAAATAGAGTACCTCAGGATTCAGTGACTAAAAGAGATGCATTAGACCAGTGGTTCTTAACCTGGGTTCCATCGAACCCTAGGGGTTCGGTGAGTCGGCCTCAGGGGTTTCGGCGGATGTCAAAACACACCCGACTCATCGTGTCAATAGAAACTTCCACCTATCGGTGTATTACGGATACGGCAACAGCAGAAGTCACACTGATCTGCAGGTGTGTAATTTGTTGAGTTTATGGACTGTGTTGGTGATGTTCATGCACGCTTCATTTTGTGCACCAGTAATAAAACATGGTAACACTTTAGTATGGGGAACATATTCACCAATAATTATTGTTGCTTATTAACATGCAAATTAGTAACATATTGGCTCTTAACCAGTCATTATTAAGTATCAATCAATCAATCAATGTTTACTTATATAGCCTTAAATCACTAGTGTCTCAAAGGGCTGCACAAACCACTACGACATCCTCGGTAGGCCCACATAAGGGCAAGGAAAACTCACACCCAGTGGGACGTTGGTGACAATGATGACTATGAGAACCTTGGAGAGGAGGAAAGCAATGGATGTGGAGCGGGTCTAACATGATACTGTGAAAGTTCAATCCATGATGGATCCAACACAGTCGCGAGAGTCCAGTCCAAAGCGGATCCAACACAGCAGCGAGAGTCCCGTTCACAGCGGAGCCAGAAGGAAACCATCCCAAGCGGAGGCAGATCAGCAGCGCAGAGATGTCCCCAGCCGATACACAGGCGAACAGTACATGGCCATCGGACCGGACCCCCTCCACAAGGGAGAGTGGGACATAGGAGAAAAAGAAAACAAACGGCAGATCAACTGGTCTAAAAAGGGAGTCTATTTAAAGGCTAGAGTATACAAATGAGTTTTAAGGTTAGACTTAAATGCTTCTACTGAGGTGGCATCTCGAACTGTTACCGGGAGGGCATTCCAGAGTACTGGAGCCCGAACGGAAAACGCTCTATAGCCCGCAGACTTTTTTTGGGCTTTGGGAATCACTAATAAGCCGGAGTCCTTTGAACGCAGATTTCTTGCCGGGACATATGGTACAATACAATCGGCAAGATAGGATGGAGCTAGACCGTGTAGTATTTTATACGTAAGTAGTAAAACCTTAAAGTCACATCTTAAGTGCACAGGAAACCAGTGCAGGTGAGCCAGTATAGGTATATATGTATGTATATATGTATATAAAGGTATATACAGTATAGGTATATATGTATGTATATATGTATATAAAGGTATATACAGTATAGGTATATATGTATGTATATATGTATATAAAGGTATATACAGTATAGGCGTAATGTGATCAAACTTTCTTGTTCTTGTCCTTAATAATGCCTAATTCGGCACGGCCTCATTATAACCCTAGCCCCCTAACCCTAATCCTAACCCCAACCCTAACCAAATAACTCCAAATTAAGTCTTTGTTAATTAGAATATGTGCCTCTAGTGTCCAAAAGCCTCTAAATCAGTGGTTCTTAACCTGGGTTCGATCGAACCCTTGGGGTTTGGTGAGTCGGCCTCAGGGGTTCGACGGAACCTCTGCCGCAGAGGTCAAGACACACCCAACTCATCGTAAAAATAAAAACTTCTCCCTATCGGCATATTATGGATACCCCCAAACAAGGTTCCCCCTAATTTCCATCTGATTTGCAGGTGTGTAATTTGTTGTGAGTTCATGCACTGTGTTGGTTTTGTTCTTTGAACAAGGTGATGTTCATGCACTGTTCATTCTTGTGCACCAGTAAAAAAAACCATATAACTTTGTTTTGAATAATAATAAAAATTAAAGCTGCAAGCAGCGTTGGTCGGGTCCGCTTTGGCTTCTCCGCTTTGGCTGCTGTCCCCGAGACCCAAGGCCGGATAAGCGTTAGAAGATGGATGAATGGATTATTACACAGAGAAAAAGTTGTATACACATGTGTTATACATCAGTCTCATAGTAATAACAGTTGTAAAGTGGCTTGGGCATTTTATAAGGACGCCTTGTGCCACCAATTTGAGACTCTCATGCATTGTGAAAGGAATGCAGTTGTTGTATTGAAGTGGAATTAGCAAACTCTCTGTTGATTTTTGCTGAAGGATGTCAACTATTAAAATGTAGGTCTAAGTGAGACCTACATATAAGTTTTTGTTTCATGCGTCTCTGACATTCCTACCAAAAGTTACAAGCAGTTTTGTCTGTGTTTTCTTCCTAGGAGCAGTTTGTCTGTGTTGTATTCCTAGGGGGCGCTGGAGTGCAGTTTTGAGTTTTGGGGTTTGGTTTTTTTATTAGATCGCAATTTTCGCCAGTCCTGATGTGTGTGCCAAGTTTAGTGAGTTTTGAAGCATTTTAAAGGGGTCAAATTACAGCTAAAAGGCAAAAATGACATTTTTTAGGAAAATTTGCGCAGGGGTTTTTGAAGGCACGTAAAATCCAAACCGGAGCAGTAATCAAAACTCTGTGAATAACTTTTTTTCAGAAGGGTTCAATCTCTCTCCTGTGCGAGTTTGACGCCGACACGACAAACGCGCTCAGAGGAGAAAATGTTTGAAGAAAGGTGAATGTGCATATGAAACTGGTGGGGTTTGGTCCCTCCAACAATGTTAAGAACCACTGCTCTAAATTAAGTCTTTGTTGCTTACAATATGTTCTCCATACTAAAGTGTTACCAAAAACATAACTTTGTCTTGAATTAATAAAAAACAACATTTTATTTTTCACTAAGAAGGGTTCGATGAATGCGTATATGAAGCTAATGGGGTTCGTTACCTCCAACAAGGTTAAGAACCCCTGCATTAGACCATGGACCCCCCCTGAGATCCCAGAACACACACCCCGTGGCCTCTCACCGAGTCAGTCTCACTCCCGGACACGTCTAACCTGCCACAGCGCTCAAAGCCGTCACTAATTACAGGGCCACTGGCTCCTTGGACCGGGACCAGGCACTATTCTGGCCTGTGTAATTACACAGCCCAGTCCACAAGTTGTTTTTTCCAGCAGAACCCCAGAATAACCCAGAACTCACCGGTTACCAGAACCAGCTGCCGGAGTTTAGACCACGTTGACTTTCTCCAGACAGAAGAAGAGCAACAATGCCAGGTTTCCTTGCCCACTTTGCACAATCAAAAGCTGTTTTTAAATCTTTTCCTCAGTGCAAAGTCACAATGATCTATTCCATCCACGGAATCCTCTCAGCCTTGCAGAACTTCCCTGAGGCTCAGCACGCTCTCCTTTCTGCCGGCTTTTGTTTTAAGTCTCTTCATTCCGATGCTGCGCGGCTACTCTCCCTTTTCCCTTTACGAGCCAGCAGAGCCTCGTCTCTGCCTGGCGGGCAAAGAGCCGTGTTGCCACGTGTGTTCAAATTCAAGAGGTTGGAGCTGCTCAGGAAGGAAGGTTAATGGCCTTTTCTGATTTTTATGGGGGGTTTACGTACTTTCAATGACTTGTGGCGGCCAGTCATGGATACATTTGCAATAATGTGGGTCTATCTGGAAGGAATTCTCCATGTTTATGCAAATGAATGCAAACATGTTTTGAAACTTGCAACTTTGAAATTGTCAATTAAACTTCCTGGTAGTGTTGTACGTTATAGTAGTATTTGTATAGTAAATGGCAAATACCGCGATACTAATGAATAATATTCGGTACTATACCGCTTCTAAAAAGTACCGGTCCCTCACCCATCGTGTCATCATGCTATACGACATGGTTTAGTTAGCTAGCGGCTAATGACTATCTGCAGTCTGCGTTGTAGTAACTCCTTCTAAATCCTTAATCCTTGTCCATAGTATGAATGAAAGCTATACATGCTTCACTGTACACCGGAGTCATGACTTTTGACATGTTAAAATGGTCTGAATGTTATGTTTACGAGAGGAGTTGACAACACAGACCACAAGAGGGCGTAGTAGCCCTATGATTTATTTTAATTATATATATTGACTATATATAATGGGGCGGTATAGCTCAGTTGGTAGAGTGACCGTGCCAGCAACTTGAGGGTTGCAGGTTCGATTCCCGCTTCAGCCATCCTAGTCACTGCCATTGTGTCCTTGGGCAAGACACTTTACCCACCTGCTCCCAGTGCCACCCACACCGGTTTAAATGTAACTTAGATATTGGGTTTCACTATGTAAAGCGCTTTGAGTCACTTGAGAAAAAGCGCTATATAAATATAATTCACTTCACTTCACTATAATAATAACAAACAATAATATTAATTAAACAAGGGAATTGAGTGTGATGAAATCCAAGAGTGTGTCTGCTGTGTGACTAAGTGTGGAATTAACTGTTGTGTGTTACCCCGAAAGGGAATAAGCGGTAGAAAATGGATGGATGGATGGATGTGTTGCCGTGAGTGTTGAGTCCAAAGGGACTAGGCAGAAGAAGGTCTGTGAGACAGGCAGGTTGTCAGGGTGGTATAGCGAGGCGGTATAGCAAGGCGTCAAAGGGGTCCGTGTCCAAGCTTGGGTCGAGGATTGAGGGAGGCTGTTCAGAGTCCAGAGGGAAGTCGAGGCACACAGCTTGATCATGGGATACACGGGAAGTACTGCGGGAAACACGAGGGACATTAGACACGGGAACTGGGAAGACAAAGAGAGAGATCAAGTACGTGGGAGGTAAGCCAGAGACGGGAGGCCAACTACGGGAACAGGTGATTACGTTCCGGCGCAGGATCTTCAGGTCCGCTAGTCTTTATACTGCTCGCCTTCATCAGTCAGAGCGGGGGGGTGTCCTGGCGTCATTTAGTGTTGCCAATCAACCTATCCCCAGGTGCATGTCTTTGGAGGTGGGAGGGGCCTATCCCCAGATGCATGTCTTTGGAGATGGGAGGGGCCTATCCCCAGATGCATGTCTTTGGAGGTGGGAGGGGCCTATCCCCAGGTGCATGTGTTTGGGGGTGGGAGGGGCCTATCCCCAGGTGCATGTCTTTGGAGGTGGGAGGAGCCTTTCCCCAGGTGCAATTCTTTGGAGGTGGGAGGGGCCTATCCCCAGGTGCATGTCTTTGAAGGTGGGAGGGGCCTATCCCCAAGTGCATGTCTTTGGAGGTGGGAGGGGCCTATACCCAGCTGCATGTCTTTGGGGGTGGGAGGGGCCTATCCCCAGGTGCATGTCTTTGGAGGTGGGAGGGGCCTATACCCAGCTGCATGTCTTTGGGGGTGGGAGGGGCCTATCCCCAGGTGCATGTCTTTGAAGGTGGGAGGAAGCCGGAGTAGAACCCACGCATTCACGGGGAGAACATGCAAACTCCACACAGAAAGATCCCAGGTGCAGGATCGAACCCGGGACCTCCGTATTGTGAGGCAGACGCATTATAAAATGGCAAAAAATAAAACAAGTTTCCTTCAAAATGAAAGCTACACGCTTGACTGTTGGCTTTGCACGAGCTCTTACATTAGGTTGTTGTCATATCCGGCTCTGTGTCGCCCCCAAGAGGCCAGTGGTGCCTCGGTCCATCATGCCGGGAGGTTGTCTTCTTAATGAACATGATGTATGCATGAATTATGATACAAACAAACAAGTAAACGTTAAACTGCTAGTTTTTCTTAATTTTTCTTAAGCATGTTTACACTTTGAAAACACTGCACTTTAGAACTTGTGGCAGACATCAGTTGACTCAGGCACCCTAACCTGGGGTGGGAGCAACACACACACACACACACACACACACACACACACACAAGTTGGCACACACACTTTGGGATGTTATTTTGCCGAGCAGCGGTCAAGGCAAACAAACCTGCTGAGCAACATTGGCCCTGTCCAAGTAAATAAACACCTCAGGGCCACCATCATGGACACACACACACACACACACACACACAATGACACAGGTTTTGGATGCACACATATTGTACATTTTGATTTTGTTGTCTTTTTCTGACAGCTGATTGCTTTGATATTTTCATCAACTGCAGCATCAAAGTGATCATTGTTTCATTAAATCTAACAAACATCAGCCTAATGATGTCAACAGTGTAGTACGTGCAGAGCAAAGGCGCTTTAGATTGAGACAATCGAAATGGAGTTTATTTAGAAACATTTTAATGGGCTGCTCATACACACTGCATTTCTCATTTTTCCCCGGCATGAAAAGAAGGAAATAGTCCCCTCGGCAGTACAGCAGGGGTCATCCATTTGTCCAACAGCCAGGATTTCTCTTGGCAGACACTGTGAGGGCCAGATGGTATTCTTAGAAAATATATATTTATTTGATTTGTCTATTTATTTTTTGTCATTGTTAACAGGCTCACATTGCATCTTAAGTCCAGAGTCTTGCACGGGTCCAGTTTGACCAATAATCAGTTCTTTAATGCACAAAAGTTGCACGTTATGCAAGCTGTAAAAACTGAAACTTGAGTGGGACATGCTCAATAAAGTCTCATAAATCAGAGACACATCATTCTCTCTGTCAAATCTAACCCACAGTACCTGCATGCACAGTCCTGGTCAAAAGTGTAGGTACACCTGTAAAGAACATGATGTCATGGCTGTCTTGACTTTCCAATCATTTCTACAACTCTTGTTGTTTTGTGATGTAGTGATTGGAGCACATACTTGTTGCTCACAGAAAACATTCATGAAGTTTGCTTCTTTTATGAATTTATTATGGCTCTACTTCGGTACCTCTGGATTGGCAGACCGGGGTGGTGGTTCCTCTCTTTATTCAGGTGTACTGGAGAGGAGGCTACGCCGGATAGTCCAACCTCGGATTCAGGAGGAACAGTGTGGTGTTGGTCCTGGTGGTGGAACTGTGGACCAGCTCTATACTCTGGGCAGGGTTCTTGAGGGTGCATGGGAGTTTGCCCAACCAGTCTACATGTGCTTTGTGGACTTGGAGAAGGCATTGGACCGTGTCCCTCGGGAAGTCCTGTGGAGTGCTTAGAGAGTATGGGGTCTGATTGTCTGTGTGACAGACTTCCTGCTGCCGTCACCGTGTGGATTGCCGTGACACTGGATGCAGGACGCCTCATAACAGGTTTGACTCTTTATTATTTCAATAATGTAATTTTCTTGCCATTCGGTCGCGCCACTTTCTGGCTCGCTGGCTCTTCCTGATTGCCGTCGCGCACCTTTCGGGGCCTCATTCTCGTCTGATTCTCGCTAGTTGTCCTCGTGCTCGTGGTCGGTCGTCTCGGGTGGTTCCTTCTCCTTCCTCTCTTTTTTCCTTCCTCCTTCTCCTCTCTTAAATTCTGTCAGGAGATGGACAGATTGAGACCTGGTGTGACTGTTACGCACCTGACTTGGATTATGGCGGCGTTGCCCTAGGTACGCCCCGCCTCTCCATTCCGCTACATCCTCCGTCTCTTGGCCTCCAGTTTGAGCCGGGCCAAAGAGCGTCACATCCCGTCGTCGGCCCGTCGTCTTCGTCTCTCCACAGTCTGATTGTGGCGGTCCGCTCCCTGTATGATCAGTGTCAGAACTTGGTCCGCATTGCTGGCAGTAAGTCGGACACATTTCCAGTGAGGGTTGGACTCCGCCAAGGCTGTCCTTTGTCACCCATT